>NC_050573.1:489227657-489527657 GCF_011100635.1 Trichosurus vulpecula
TATGTTCCACCATCCATGTACTGGAAAATATTAAATTAAAAACCTAATAAAACAAACAGAAGAGGTAGAAAACTGAATGGATTGAATTAGATAACTTCTAAATTTCCTTTCATCCTTAAATTTACAATCATTTCTTAAGCACTAAGCTCTAGTCACTGAAGATAAAGCAACCCTGACAAATAATAAAATTATCCAATAAATTCTTAAAATGAAACTTAAATACTAAGGGCATAAGGAAATAGGAGTATCTCACAATATAGCTGAGCTTTTCCTATAAATCACAACTAATTCATGTGTGCTGATGGAAACTCAGGGGAAAAGTCAACATTTTAGTGACATGAAACTGCAACACAATTGAAGGAGATTTTTCCTACCCATTAGATAATAAGGTATTTCAGATCCATTACTGGCCAAAAGCATGTAAAAGTAGGGATCTGTATTCTCTAAAAAATACTAAAAGGCACACTTCAATTTGTGCCTACACATATGCACCTTCAACTTTTTCAGATGCAAGAAGACAAAAGCAAATTTCCCTTTGCTTAAATGACACAGGAAGCCACTGCATTCAGAAGATCACTTCAAGAATTGTTCGCTCTGTGAACATGGACATCATTACTGACTGAACAGCTTAACAACTATAATCAGAAAAGTCGTTTCTGAGCTATCTCCCTTTTCCTACTTCTAAAGGAAATCATTTGCGGCTTTCTTCAGGGCAATGCTTATCAACCAAATGCTCAGGTTCATCTTCAAATGTTCCAGACCAAATGTACTGTAATAGTGATAACTGGTCTTTCAATACTCTGGTCTTTTTTAAAAATGCTGTACATCTTTTCATTTATTTACATTTTCACTATGTAGAGGCTAAAAATTCAAAGAACACACATGGAAGTTTCATATATCATCAAAAATAATTTTATTAATCATATTTTAATGTTTTTAAGACCTTCCTGAATGAAAACAAAACAAAACCCTAGGTTTTCTACTCTTGTGCCAATCTTTGTGATTGTTTCTAAATTTCAAATATTCAGAATAAAATGGGCATGCCAATTTATAAAGCCAGATGGTTTTCCTTTGTGGAAAGTTTTTAAAAGCCCAGGAAATTCTTTCTTAGGATTCTTATTTAAAAAAATAAAACCTCTTGATCTTTAAAATTCAGATAGAGCATTTATGTGTTCTGATTTTTTATGCATGATATTCAGGTGAAAATATTTTATTTATTACCCTTACTAATAAACACTCGGATAAAAGTTATACTCTCAAGAACACTATGTTCATGAGGTTTCATCTTGTTAATATATTACTTTTTAATTGGATGTCTGGCTTCCAGTTTTACCCTTTTCCAATCTATATAGCAAATGGCTACCAAAATAATTTTCTCCAAGCAAATCTCTTAGACTCCCTTTTAATTCTAGGATAAAACTCAAATTCTTCTGCTTATCATGTAAAATCCTTTACAATCTGTCTCCAGACTACCCTTCCAGACAATGCAAATTAATCCCTTTCATATATTCAAATTTATAAACTGGCCTATTTCTTGTTCCCAGAACTGTGTCCTCCTTCTGCCTCTGTGATTTTGCATAGGCTGGTCCCAATGCTTGGAGTGTGCCCTCCTATCTTTTTAAAAAGTTTTGTTTGTTTGTACTTAATAGAATAAAATGAGAATTTCCATTACATAGAGCTAAAACAAAAAGGATGATTGCACATGAAACTGCCAACCTATTTTGTTCAACTTGCTATTTAAAATATTTAATAAAGTTATCATATAATTTTTTTTCCTTTTTATCCTCCCCCCACCATTAGACACAGATATGTGTATGTATGTATGTATGTATGTATGTATAAATACATATGTCTGTATGTATATGTGGGTATATATATGTAAAATCATTCTATACATACTTCTATTTATCAGTTCTTTCTCTGCATGCAGATAGTGTCTCCCTTCATATGTTCTTTGTAGTTAATATGGCTATTTATAATAGTCAAAATGACACAATCGCTCAAAGCTATTCTTAAAACAATATTGCTATCCCTGTATAAACATTCTGTACCCTCATATCTTACATTCCCTAGCTTTCTTCAATACTTGGCTCTACTGCTGTCTCTTAAGGGAAGACTTTTCTGATTTCCTTATTTATTAGTGTTTTCTCCCTCTGCCTCAACTTGTCACATACATGCTTTGTATGGTACAAAGTATCACATCCTTCAAGGAAGACAGTGGTTCTAAGTGGTATGCGAAAGGAGGGAGTGCATTCCAGGCATGTGGGATGCCATTTACAAAAGCAAAGAGACTGGAGACAGAGATATTTTTCTGTTTTTAGTTTTCTTCTACAGTCTCATTTCCTTCTGAGATTTCACTTTCTTGAAACATTATTTTTTATACTTCTGAGAGCCAAGATAGCAGAGTAAGCACTAAGTTGCTGTAGTTCTTCCATATTTACTTCCAAACAACCACAAAATTAGTTTCCAGAACAAATCCTGGAAAAGTGGAGCCAGAGGAAAGATGAGGTGGAGTGATCTTTTTTTCTTTAATTTATTTTTTTATTATTTAATATTTTTTGTTTTCAACACTGACTTCCACAAGATTTTGAGTTACAAATTTTCTCCCCATTTCTACCCTCTTCCCTCCACCCCGGTGGAGTGATCTTTTAGCCCAGGAGACTTGAAGGATCAGCAAGGAAGGTTAATCTCACCAGGGTAAAAGGGGAGCACTATCCAGGATAGGAAACATCCCAGCAAGCCAGCAGCAAGTGCCATCTCAGCAAATCAGTGAGTGATCATGAGCCTCAGTGTGCAGGCAAATGCCAACATCAAGAACCCCCACACACACATGCCTTCGGGGAACTAAAAAACTCCAGTTCTGAGGACACCAACTGCTTCAGCATAGCCCTGGGCAAACGGGCATCCTCCAATATGGCAAGAGAGTAGGCCAGTCCTCCATATGCTTCAGTGCAGCGCTAGGCAAGCAGGCATCCTCCAGTGTCCAGACATCTACATACTTCAGCATCCTCCTGCAGCCAGACTTCCACAAGATTCAGTGTAGCACCAGGGTGTAACAACAATGCTACTATCAATTGCTGAAGAGATGTAAGACCAACAACACAAGCACACAGGAGGGCTGCTAGCATGGGTTCTTTGATCTGCTTTTCTAAGGAAAGCAACTTTAAGGGGTTTGCAATCTGACTTTAATTAAACATACATATATAATTCACTTAGTTCAGGGGAAAAAGTCAGCACCCTGAACTTCAGAGAAAACACAAACAGAAATCACAAGCAGAAATTATATAAACAGAGCAAATAAGACAAATCAGCAGACAGGACTTCTGTCTGTCCATAGCAATACGTACAAAGTTACTGGAAAGAGAAGCACCAACATCTGGGTTTTCAAAGCTGGGGGAGAAGGCTCCTTAATGGCAACCCAGAGTCTCATCTGGTGAAATCACAGGGACATTGTTCCAATGAGCAAGCCCCCAGAGTTAAATACTAACCTCAGAGCATATATACACTTCTTCAGGGTCAGAAGCCATCACAACCATGTGACTCAAAACCATGTGACTTAGGATTTCTTGTGACTTAAGCAGGTCATCAAAGACTCTTGATTCAAACAAAGACTCTTGATTGAAAGAAAAGCAAGACTCAATCAAAGGCACTTGATTGTCTTAGTACTGAGAAGCATTCAGAAAGAAAAAATAGTGAAAAGTCCCACTTTACTTGCCATTAAACAGGGAAATGCATAAAAATCCATCCAGGCCTTAGTACATCTCAGAAACCACCACTAGGACCCCAACTAAGCACTAGGTAAGCTGTCAGACATCTACAGTCTCCAGCAGTGTCAACCACCATCCCAGAAAACACCCCCACAACACAGCACCAGACATGAGGGTCCTCTGTGGGCCTCAGGGCAACATCAGTGTAGCACCAGATAAACAGCCCAGGCCTGCAGCCAATGGCACAAAAAGAAAAGGACAAAAAAATGATGAGCAAAAAGTGATTTAAAAGAATATAAAGGTATTATGGTGACAGGAAAGGCCAAAACTCAAATGCAGAAGAGGCCAATAATGACAAAATACCTATGGGCAAAACCCCAAAGAAAAACAGGAAGTAGTCTCAAGCCCATAAATAACTTATGGAAGAGCTCAAAAAGGAACTTAAAAATCATATAAGAGAGACAGAAGAAAAACTGGGGAAAGAAATGGAGTGATGCAAGAGAATTAGGAAAAAGGACTCAACAGCTTGGAAAACTGCTTAAAAAGTAGAATTGGCCAAATGGAAAATGAGATACAAAAGCTAATTGAGGGAAACAATACCTTAAAATTTAGAATTGTACAAGGGGAAGCTAATGACTCTAAGAGACATCAAGAATCAAACTAATTTAAAACAATGACAAATGGAAGAAAATGTAAAATGCTTCATGGGAAAAACAACCGACCAGGAAAATAGATCCAGAGGAGAAAATATCAGAATCACTGGAGTACCTGAAAGCCATAATAAAAAGGAGGACCCAAATAGCATCTTTTAAGAAATTATCAAGGAAAACTTCCCTAACATCCTGGAACCAGAGGGCAAAATAGGCATTGAAAGAACTCATCAATAACCCAGGAAAGAGATCCCAAAATAAAAGGTCCAAGGACCATTATAGTCAAATTTCAGAATTATCCAGTCAAGGAAAAAAATATTGCCAGTGGCCATAAAAAAGCAATTCAAATATCAGAGAGCCACAATCAGGATCACACAGGACTTGGCAGCAGCAACATTAAAGGATAGGTGGTCACAGAATATGATATTCTGGGGTTTTTTGTCTAGCTTTTTTAGTTGAATGCTCAATTCATTGATCTACTCCTTGTCTGTTTTATTCATGTAAGCATTTAGAGATATTAAACTTTCCCTAAGAACTGTTTTTTCCACATCCCATAAATTTTGTTATGTTGTCTCATTATTGTCATTCTTTTGGATGAAGTTACTAATTATTTCTATGATTTGTTGTTTGACCCACTCATTCTTTAGAATTAGTTTCTGGGGGGTGGAGCCAAGATGGCAGCTGGAAAGCAGGGACTTGCCTAGGGCTCTCCCCCAGGACTCCCCAAACACCCATAAAATGGCTCTGAACAAATTCTAGAACTGCAGAACCCATGGACTAGCGAAGGGAAGCAGGGCTCCAGCCTAGGACAGCCTGGATGGTCACTGGATAAGGTCTGTCGCTCATGGAGCTGGGAGCAGAGTGGAGCAGAGCCCAGCCTGGACCATATCCAGACTAACCAGACCAAGATATGGGTGGAACTGGCCCTAGCTCCCTGAATCAGTGAGTTGTGGCAGTAACCAGACTTCTCAACACACAAACAGCAAAAACAAAAGAGAAGGTTAGTGGGAAAAAAACTGCAGGGACAGAGTGAAAGGAGTTCATGGTTCAGCCACCGCCCAGAGGGCAGTGGAGGTGGTGGAGCTACAGGACTACAACTGCAGTTGCTTCCAGCCCCAGGCCCACCTGATGGAAGGAATTAAGTGGCAGATCTGAGTTGGAATGCAGAGCCTGCTAAGATCTGAGTCACGATCCAGGTTGGCGGTTCTTGGGAGAGGAAGAGTGCTGGTATAGCAGAGCTTGCTGTGTAGAAATAGCTCTGAAAACAACATCACAACCCCACAGGCTTGGGACAAAGTACTATATACTCTACAAGCAGTCATACCCCAACGAAAAACTCAAGGGTCAAGTAGTTGGCAGGGAACATGGCCAGGCAGTGAAAATGGACTCAGATTCAGACTCACACTTTGGAATCTTTCTTTGGTGACAAAGAAAGCCAAAACATACAACCAGAAGAAGTCAACAAAGTCCAAGAGACTACATCAAAAGCCTCCAAGAAAAACATGAACCCATCTCAGGTCATGGAAGAGCTCAAAAAGGATTTGGAAAAGCAAGTTAGAGAAGTAGAGGAAAAATTGGGAAGAGAAATGAGAGTGATGCAGGAAAACCATGAAAAACAAGTCAATGACTTGCTAAAAGAGACCCAAAAACAATACTGAAGAAAATAACACCTTAAAAATAGACTAACTCAAATGGCAAAAGAGCTCCAAAAAGCCAATGAGGAGAAGAATGCCTTAAAAGGCAGAATTAGCCAAATGGAAAAGGAGGGTCAAAAGACCACTGAAGAAAATACTACCTCAAAAATTAGATTAGAGCACTTGGAAGCTAGTGACTTTACAAGAAATCAAGATATTATAAAACAGAACCAAAGGAATTAAAAAATGGAAGACAAGGTGAAATATCTCAGTGGAAAAGCCACTGACTTGAAAAATAGATCCAGGAGAGATGATTTAAAAATTATTGGACTACCTGAAAGCCATGATCAAAAAAAGAGCCTAGATATCATCTTTCAAGAAATTATCAAGGAGAACTGCCCTGATATTCTAGAGCCAGAGTGTAAAATAAAAATTGAAAGAATCCACAGAATGCCTCCTCAAATAGCTCCCAAAAAGAAAACTCCTAGGAATATTATTGGCAAATTCCAGAGCTCCCAGATCAAGGAGAAAATACTGCAAGCAGCCAGAAAGAAACAATTTGAGTATTGTGGAAAAACAATCAGGATAATACAAGATCTAGCAGCTTCTACATTAAGGGAGCGAAGGGCTTGGAATATGATATTCTGGAGGTCAATGGAGCTAGAATTAAAACCAAGAATCACCTACCCAGCAAAACTAAGTATCATGGTCCAAGGCAAAATATGGATTTTCAATAAAATAGAGGCATTTCAAGCTTTCTTAGTGAAAAGACCAGAGCTGAATAGAAAATATGACTTTCAAACACAAGAATCAAGAGAAGCATAAAAAGGTAAACATTAAAGAGAAATCATAAGGGACTCCCTAAAGTTGAACTGTTTTGTTTACATTCCTACATGGAAAGATGATGTGTGTAATTCATGAGACCTTTTTCAGTATTAGGGTAGCTGAAGGGAATACACATATACATATGTATAGGGAATATACATACATATATAGGGAATATATATAGACAGAGGGCACAGGGTGAGTTGAATATGAAGGGATGATATCTAAAAAAAATCAAATTTAAGGGATGATAGAGGAATCTGTTGAGAGAGGGAGACAGGGAGAGATAGAATGGAGTAAATTATCTCACATAAAAGTGGCAAGAAAAAGCAGTTTTGTTGGAAGGGAAGGGGGGGCAGATGAGGGAGAAGGAGTAAATTTTGTTCTCATCAGATTTGGCCTGAGGAGGGAATAACATACACACTCAATTGGGTATCTTACCCCACAGGAGAGGAGAAAGGAGATAAAAAATGGGGGGGGGGGTACCATAGAAGGGAGGGCAGATCACAGGAGGAGGTAATCAAAAGCAAATACTTTAGAAAAAGGACAGTGTCAAGGGAGAAAATTGAATAAAGGGGCATAGAATAGTATAGGAGCAGAATATAGTTAGTCTTTCACAACATGAGTATTGTGGAAGTGTTTTACATAATGATATACATGTGGCTTATGTTGAATTGCTTGCCTTCTTAGGGAGGGTGAGTGGGGAGGGAAGAGGGGAGAGAATTAAAAACTCAAAGTTATTATAAGAGTTAAGAGAGGAAACTACATCTTGCTAAAAGTTAGCATAGACAATGAAGCAATATCAATACTAAACATATATGCCCCAAGTGGTATAGCATCCAAAATTTTTTTTTGCTTCAAAGGGAGAATTTACTGATGAGATCAAATGTAAAAAAGGCAATTTGTAGTAGGTCAACAAGCATTTATTAAGCACCTAATGTGTGCCAGGCACTCCGCTGGGAATGCAAAGAACAACAATCCTGGCTCCTAAGGAGTTCAGTCTAGTAGGGAAACATTTCTGTCCTAATTGTAGCCAAGTTTGGGGGGGTGGTGTGTGTGAAGGTCTGCTGGCATCAGGACCCTGAGCCTCAAACAGCAGACTGCATTGGGATTTCTACTGGGTGGGGATGGGGTAGCATCCAAATTCCTAAAGAAGTTGAGTTACAGGAAAATATACACAGCAAAACTATACTATTTGGGGACCTCAACTGTCTTCTCTCAGAACTCATTAGATCCAACCAAAAATAAACACGAAAGAAACTAAGGAGGATAAATAGGATTAAATGACTTGCTGAAGGTCGTATAGTTACTAAGTGTCTCAACTTAGTTCCTCCTGTCATAGTCTATCGCTCTATCCACTGAACCACCTAGCTATCCCGAAAACTTAGATGAACAAAATAGAAAGATAAGTCAATAAACTGAGTGTGAAATTAAAAAGCCTAGAAAATATAACAAATAACCCAAGACAAGTAATAAATGTTGGGGAAGAAAAACTTCAAAGTTATTAGAGAAATAGAAAAAAGTATTGAAAAACTCTAGAACTGATAAAACTAAGAAGTATTTTAAAAGACACAAAATGATAATAATCTAATCAAAAAAGGGAGAGGGATTTCTCCATGGTACTTCTGCTACCAGGAGTCAAGGTGTTATTCAGAAGCAGGAGGCAGACTTCCCAAATGCCCCCTCACTTTACCTCCAAAAACCTAGGCACCTCCATTGAGAGCTTCACATGGGCCTTTACCAAAAGCATGCTCTCTATCAGCAGGTGTACCTCCTGCTGTAACACGCAGGCAGCCAGATTCAATGGTCCCAATAACCATCAGCACAGCAGGGGGAACAGTTGGCTCAACCCAGTGGAAATACTCTTGTTCATATCATTAATGGTGGCTTCAGTGTCAAGGTCCTTTTATCATTTTCCAAGAGTACCATGACCAGCAGAGGAAGTAATTAGAAGAACAAGTATGGCCTCAAAATTACTTGAGGGATTCAGTGAATTCTAAAGCAATGTGGAGGATTAATCTAATTGAGATTTTCAAAAAGAAGTGGAAAATCAATTCTAAAAACTTATTTATTAGAAACATATTGAAATGATAAAGAAGGCTAAGACCACCAGTACTTTGTTGTAGTTATTGTTGTTGTTGCTGATATGTGTGCATGTGTATATTTGTTTGCCTTTTTGTCACTGGTAGCCTTTTGTTTCAGAGATATCTGAGAATGACATTTCCATGATGGAGACACGAGAGATCATGTTAAATGTTGGGACTAGACAAATGTGATCCCATCAAAATGAATGGTTGTGATGCTAACTTAGCAAAAAGAGCATCTTAAGTTATGTCTGATATTTCAAATAAAATTATTTCCTCCTAGGGAAAGAAAGGAAAATCAAATTACTAAAATAAAAATGAATGAGGTGAATTCACAACAAGCAAAGAGTAAATAAAAGGAAATGTAAGAAACTACCATAAAACAATAGACCAGAAAAACAGAATTCACCTGAAGTGAATATGTCTATGAAATATAGAATACTCAAATAAAAAAGAGTAGTAGAGACAGAAACAAAAACAGATAGAGATAGGGACAGAAACAGAGAGACAGAGATACACAGAGAAACAGAGACAGAGGCAGAGATATATAGAGAGAAATTTTAGCCCAACCTCAGGGGGAAAGAATTGAGCAATACATAAATGAAGCCTCAAGGAATTATAATAAAATTCAATAAAGAAATTAAAGAGCAATTATATTAAAATTGTTTTAAAATAGAGAAAGAGTGCAGTCCATTACACTCTTTAAAAGGCAAATATAGACATATCCAAATCAGGGAGAAGTAAAGATCAATTTATTTAATAAATTCTTATGCAAAATAATTTTAAATAAAATCCTACCCTAGAAAGGACAGTAATATAAGAAAACAATCACTATGACAAAAGTGGATTCATAGCAGTTATTTAGGGATTTAACAAAAGGAAAACAATTAACACAATAGTATTCCATTATATTCATATGCTACAATTTGTTTAGCCATTACTGAATTGATGGGCATCCCATTGATTTCCAGTTCTTGGCCACCACAAAAAGAGCTGCTATAAGTATTTTTGTACATGTCGGTCCTTTTCCCATTTGTATGACCTCTTTGGGATACAGACCTAGCAGTAGTATTGCTGGGTCAAAGGGTATGCACATTTTTGTAGCCCCTTGGGCATAGTTCCCAATCCTCTCCAGAATAGTTGGATCAGTTCACAACTCCACCAACAATGCATTAGTGTTCCAATTTTCCCACATCTCCAGCATTTGGCGCTTTCCTGTTTTGTCATGTTAGCCAATCTGATAGATTTGTTCTGTTTTGTGAATTGTTTTGATTTGCATTTTTCTAATCGATAGTGATTTATGATACATTTCTTGTTTGTTTGTATGTTGTATTCTTCTTTAATGTGAGATCCTTGAAAGCATGAACTGTTTATTTTTTATCTTTCTTTCTATCCCCAGCACTTAGCATATTGCCTTGCAAATAGTAGACAAAAAATATCTGTTGAGTTCATGAAAATAATGTACAGACTTAATACTGTACCCAATTAAATTATCAAGGTAATACTTCCTAGAACTAGATAAAATAACAAAATACTCTTTGGAATATTTTTGGATAGTATTTTGTCCATGAGAAGAATATGATATTGAAGCTGGCCTCAGATTCAAGATGAATGGTAGCATCAATTATCTTAGAGTTGCCACCAATTTGGCTGCGCTTTGGATGATGTAGAGAGAATGTAAGGGATTTTTGCTCTTCATATAGATAGCTTTAATTTCTTCATCTGAAAACTGCCTGCTCATATCCTTTGACCATTTATCAATTGGAAATGACTTGATTTGTTATAAATTTGACTCAGTTCTTTTTATATTTTAGAAATGAGGCATTTATCGGAGATACTGGTTGTAAAAATTCCCCATTTTCTGCTTCCTTCCTCATCTTGGTTGCATTGGCTTTGTTTGTGCAAAAACTTTTCAATTTAATGTAATCAAAATTGCCTACTTTGCATTTCGTAATGTTCTTTATCTCTTGTTTGGTCATAAATTCTTCCATTCTCCATAAATCTGACAGGTAAACTATTCCTTGCTCTCCCAATTTGCTTATAGTATCAGACTTTATATCTAAATTGTGTATGCATTTGGACTTTATCTTGGTATATGGTGCGAGATGTTCATCTATGCCTAGTGTCTGCCATACTATTTTCCAATTTTCCCAGCAGTTTTCATCGAATAATGAGTTCTTATCCCAGAATCTGGAGTCTTTGGGTTTATCAAACAATAGATTACTATGGCCATTGACTACTGTGTCATGCGTCCCTAACATATTCCACTGATCTACCCCTCTATTTCTTATCCAGTATCAAGTAGTTCTGATGATTGCTGCTTTATAATACAATTTAAGATCTGGTAGATCTGGTAGAGCTAAAAAATTAAGTTTTAAAAAGACAGTATGGAAGATGGCAGGGAAAAAGCAGAGACTTGCTTGAGTTCTCCCCTAAACCCCTCAAAATACGTGTAAAAATGACTAAACAAATTCTAGGGCAGCTGGACTCACAAAATGAGGGAGTGAAACAAATTTTCAGCCCAAGACAACCTGGAAGGTCAACAGGAAAAGTCTGTTGCACTTGGCTGAGAGAGGAGTACAGTCCAGTGCAGGTGGTGCTGGCACAGACATCACTGAAGCAGGCCTCAGGGGACTGAACCACTGGCAGCTGTGGCAGTTTCCAGACAAATGCCAAAGATAATTTAGAATATCTGTAGGAAAGGTCTGTCAGACCTGAGTGAGAGAAGAGTGTGTTCTGTGCCTGGCCCCAGCCCCTGGATCGTGGCTGCAGGGGTGGAGGCAGCAGCTGACACTGCCTCCTGAGCTCTTGGCCCACAGATGGGCAGGGGGGTGGGGTGTGGAAATCAAGCAACTGATCAGAGGGGTATTGCAGGGATTTCTTTGCTGACACTGAGGTAGGATTCCTTTGTTTTGTCTGTGCTTCGATCTGCGTCATAATCCTAGCTGGTAGTCCTGGGGTAAGGAGGAGCACTGGCATGGTGGAGCTTGTGGCAGCAGTGAAGAGGGAATCCTCCTCACAGTTCCAAGGCAGAAAAGAGTGCTTGTGGTTGCTCCCAGACCAGGAGAGGAGTAAACACTTCTCCTTTAATTATACAACTTTTAATTATACAACAAGAGTTTCCTAGAAATATCTCTGAAGATGGCTGTACAAAACCCCTGAAATCTGAGACAGTACACCCTTCACATTGGAAGCAGAGACCTACCTTGACAAAGAGCTAAAAAGTCATGTAATTGTCTGGGAAAATGAGTAAACAGTGGGAAAAAATCATACTCTAGAATCTAGAAGAGGGAGGAAGATAAAAAAAATAAAAGGGGGGGGATGATGGAGGGGAGGGCAGATGGGGGTGGAGGTAATCAAAAACAACACTTTGGAAAGGGGACAGGGTCAAGGGAGAAAATTCAATAAAGCGGGATGGGTTGGGAAGGAGCAAAATATAATTAGTCTTTCACAACATGAGTATTGTGGAAAGGTTATACATAATGATACACATGTGGCCTATGTTGAATTGCTTGACTTCTTAGGGAGGGTGGTGAGAAGGGAAGAGGGGAGAGAATTTGGAACTCAAAGTTTTAAAAACAGATGTTCAAAGACAAAAAAAAAGTTTTTGCATGCAACTAGAAAATAAGATATGCAGGCAATGGGGCATAGAAATTTATATTGCCCTACAAGAAAGGAAGAGAAAAGGGGATGGGGCGGGTGATAGAGGGGAGGGCTGACTGGGGAATAGGGAAAGCAGAATATATACCATCTTGGAGTGGAGGGGAGGGTAGAAATGGGGAGAAAAATTTGCAATTCAAACTCTTGTGCTGAAATGCTGAAAACTAAATATATGTTAAATAAATAAATTTAAATTTAAAAAAAAAAGAAATTCCATCCAAAAAAAAAAGCAGAATTGGCCAAATGGAAAGGAGATCAAAAACTCACTAAGCAAAATAATTCCTTAAAAATTAAAATGGAGCAAATGGAAGCTAGTGACTTCATGAGAAATCAAGAAATTATAAAACCAAAACCAAAAGAATGGAAAAATAGAAGGCAATGTGAAATATCTCATTGGAGAAACAACTGACCTTGAAAACAGATCCAGGAGAGATAATTTTAAAATTATTGGACTATCTGAGAGCCATGATCAAAAGAAAAGAGACTAGACATCATCTTTCAAGAAATTATCAAGGAAAACTGCCCTGACATTCTAGAAGCAGAGGGGAAAATAGATATTGAAAGAACCCACCAATCACCTCCTGAAAGAGATCCCAAAAGGAAAACTCCTAGGAATATTGTAGTCAAATTCTGGACTTCCCAGGTCAAGGAGAAAATATTGCAAGTAGCCAAAAAGAAATAATTCAAGTAATGTGGAAACACAACCAGGATAAGACAAGATTTTGCAGCTTCTACATTAAGGTATCAAAGGGTTTGGAATATGATATTCCAGAGGTCAAAGGAGCTAGGATTAAAACCAAGAATCACCTATCCAGCAAAACTGAATGTAATACTTCAGAGGAAAATATGGAAATTCAATGAAATAGAGGAGTTTCAAGCACTCTTGATGAAAAGACCAGAGCTGAATAGAAAATCTGACTTTTAAATAGAAGACTGAAGAGAAGCATGAAAAGGTAAACAGGAAAGAGAAATCATAAGGGACTTGCTAAAGTTGAACTGTTTACATTCCAACATGTAAAGATGATATTTGTAACTCATTAGACCTTTCTCAGTATTAGGGTAGTTGGAGGGAATATATATATATATATATATATATATATATATATATATATATATATATACATATACATTTAGGGTTAGTATATGTATGTATATGTATGTGTGTATAGATGATAGATAGATGTAGCCCAGGATGAGTCAAATATGAAAGGATGATACCTAAAAAGTAAACTTAAGGGGTGAGAGAGGAATGTACTTAGAGAAGGAGAAAGGGAGAGGTAGAATGGGGTAAATTATCTCACATAAAAGAAGCAAGAAAAGGATTTTACAGTGGTGGGGAAGAGGGGGGTGGTGAAAGGGAGTGAATTAACCTTACTGTCATTGAATTTGCCTTAAGGAGGGAATAACTTACTCACTCAATTGGGTATGAAAATCTATTTTACCCTACAGGAAAGTAGTGGGGGAGAGGATAAGAGAAGGGAGGATGATAGAAAGGAGGGCAAATGGGAGGAGGGAGTAATCAGAAGCAAACACTTTTGAGGAGGGACAGGGTCAAAGGAGAAAATAGAGTAAATGGGAGGGAAGGATAGGATGAAAGTAAATATAGTCTGTCACACATGACTGTTATGGAAGTGTTTTGCATGACTATACATGTATAACCTACATCTAATTGTTTGCCTTCTTAATGAAGGTGGATGGGGAGAGAGGAAGGGAGAGAATATGAAACTCAAAGTTTGAAAAACAAATGTTAAAAATTGTTTTTGCATGCAACTGGGAAATTAGATATGCAGGCAATGGGGTATAAAATCTATCTTGCCCTACAGAAAAACAGAAAGGAAAGGGATAAGAGAAGGGGTGAGTGATAGAAGGGAAGGCAGACTGGGGAAAGGAGTAATCAGAATGCATGCTGTCTTGGGGGGGAGGGGAGAGATGGGGAGAAAATTTGAAACTCAAAATCTTCTGGTCAAATGAATGTTGAAAACTAAAAATTAATTAATTAATCAAAAGATGGTGTGGTTTGAATACAGCTAAGATTTAAAAGGAAGCATGAAACTGGAAAAATATATTTACAGTAAGTTTTTTCTTTATTAAAAGTCTCATTTCCAAAATACAAAAAAAAATGCTTCAAATTTGCAAGAATAAGAGCCATTCCTCAACTGGTAAATGGTCAAAGCATATATACTTGCAGTTGTCAAAGAAACAATCTCAAATTATTAATATTCACATAAAATTGCTCAAAATCTATAATAATTAGACAAATGTAAATTAAAGGATCAATGAGGTTGCATCTTATGCCACCAGAGTAGCAAAGTTGACAAAAATGGAAAATTATAATGTTGGAGAGACTGTGGAAAAACAGGAAAAATATTGGAGGAATACACTGTTAGTAGAGCTATGAATCAGCATTGCCATTCTGGAAAAAAAAATAACTATGCTTCAAAAGTTGTTAAGCAATGCCGCTATTGTGTCTATTCCACAAAGAGATCAAAGGAATCATATTCACGTATCTAACTATCTATCCCTATAGCATCTCTCTTTGTAGCAGAAAAGAACTGGAAACTAATAGTATACCCATCAACTGAGGAATGGCTGAATAAATTATGTTATATGAATGTAGTAGATTATTATCATACCAGAATAAATGACAAAAGAGATCCTTGCCAAGAAATCTGAGGTTTGTATGAACTGATGCAGAGTGAAGTAAGCAAAACCAACAAAACAATATCCATGATGACAACAATAATGTAAATGGAAGCAACAACCACAAAACAAGTAAATGGAATTCTGAAGGTATTTTCAGAATCCTTTGATCTATTTATTAGTTTTGCTGATTATTACCTTTCCTTCTCTCTTTCTCCTTTTCTCTCTTAAAAATTATTTGTTTTATGAAATGTCCCTTTGGAAGTAGAGAAGGGAGGGAAAATGGAAGAAATGGACTGTATTTCCCCATGTATAAGACACACCTTAATTTTGGGGTCCAAAATTTGAAAAAAAAAATGTATTATATAAACTTATTGAACTCAAGTTTTATTCATCATAAAATTCATACAACTCCTCATCACTGTCCATCCAACCCTTGTCATGAATGTGGACAATCACTCCTTGAGGAATGTGTTCTTTTGGCATTGTTTTGCATTTGAAAATCATCGTAGGAGGCAGCTTGGCTCCACTGGCACAATAAGCTGGAACAACTGCATAATGGCTCTTTTCATGTCTATTTAGCTTCACAATTACAGTTTTCACCCCCTTCTTATCAACAGTTCTGTTACTTGGGACATCAAATTGAAGGGGAACTTGGCCCATATTTGCAATCTGTCCCAACTCAAACTGATGTGTCTTCTGACATTGAAGGACAAAATGATGAAATTCAAGGACCTTCTGCAAATAGCTTTCAGGCATCTTTTGGGCAAGTCTGGTGTGTGTACGCATGCTTAGTCCATTCCATTTCATGAACCTGAAACACCAATTGTGTCCTCCTTTGAAATCAGTAACTTCCTTTTCATCAGCAATTCTTCTTGCCTTATGCTGAACCATCTTTGTGGACACAGGAATTCCAATTGTCCTTCGCTCTTCAATCCATATCTTCAATTCCCTCTCTAAATAAGGCCATTTTGCTGACTTGTCTCTCATGGCCTTCTTCTGCCATGGCGTTTTCAGTAGGGTTTCTTCTTCCTGTAGCCAGTCTCGGATTGTTTTTTCAGTTGGAGGAGGACCAAACTTATGTTCAGCAGCATGATTTCCATTCACTTTGGCAAACTGGATCACTTTTAACTTGAATTCAGCACGATACGAAAATCTTTTCTGAGCCATTTCTGGGCAGAGCGTGGCAAAATGTAACCTAATATACCGGTAACAAATGTGAAACAATGAGCGCAAAGACAACAAGCATGAAAAAGCAGAAATGCAAGTAAAAAAAGAACTACAACCACTGTATAAGATGCACCCAGTTTTTAGACCCCAAATTTTTCAAAAAAGGGTGTGTCTTATACATGGGGAAATACAGTAGGTGATGTAGAAGCAAAGAATTTCAATAAAATGCATTTAAAATTTTTTTGTCAATATTTTATATCACTTTTATTGCATTTGTAAAATTGTATTTATTCTGAACTTATGTACCTAATAAGATGAGCATTTAAATATATAAATGAGGACATAAAAAAGTTATACATGAAGTCACAAAGCTCTCTTTGGTGTAGTTTGTTTTTTCTGCAGTGCTCTTCAAAAGCAAGAATTTAAAACCTACTTCTAATGCCTCTCAGTTGAATAAATGAAATTGTTTGGAAGATTACTATTCTTCCCCAAAAAGGTACTGATATTTCATTATATGCAAAGTGTAACGTATGGATACAAAGTGAGTTGGTGTAATATTGTCTACTTTTTCTAAGGATTTGTAATCTAGTTGGAGAGATATGTATAGATAGGTACAAATCAATATATGCCTCATTTCTCTTCTGCATCACTTTGCCCAAAAATAGAATATAACATTGTTTTCTCCTCTCAAGGAAAAACTTTGGAGTGATTTTTGCTCATCTTCTTGTGATTAACAAATTTTAGGGCATTGACAAATACTGCTGCTTCCTAACTAATTTGAGCTTTCCTATCTAGTAACAACTCATTTCCATATTGTACTTGCTTCTTAGATGCCAGAGAAATTCTATTCTCCTCAGTGTTATACAATTACTTACATCCATCTTCTTAAATTCTCAAATGACCACATTACCTATCTCCTGGAGAGGAATGGCTTCTTATCTATATCTACTGCTGACACTCAACTTAACATAATTAATCATCTGCCTTTATTTAATATTCCAGTATGCAGTTATCATATTCTCAGTCTACTAATAAACTCTTCAGTGGTTTCACTTACAATACCAAGTTGTATCAGTAATTGAGGTGAGACTTTCTTTTACTGTTTTCTCTTTCAGCACTTATTTAATAAAGTGCCCTTGAAGAGTCTGGCCTTTGTTACTTTGATTAAATCAGTAGTCTTTGATGACCTCCTTCCCTCAAGGGAAAGCCTAGGCCAGATGGGTTTAAGTCACATGTTTGTGACACTTTTAGGTCACATGGGTGAGTCGCATGTTGTGATGCCCTTTGATGCTGAACAGAATGTATAAACTCAAGAGGTTGGTGTCTTCCCTTAGGGCTCTCACTCACTGGAAGAGTGGTCCATGACTCTGGACAAGCCATTGTAACATCTGGCTTTGCTAACCCAGATGTTGGTTTGTATTTGTCCTGTTTATAATATATGTTTGTAATTTGTTTGTATTTTCTCTGAAGTTGAGGTTGCTGGCTTTTCCTCCTGAACTAAGTGAATGATATTTGTATGTTGGATTAAAGTGAGATTATTAACCCCTTAAAGTTACTTCCCTTAGTAAAGCACATCAAAGAACCTGTGCTGGCAGCTCTTGTTGCTGGTCTTGTTGGGTCTTATGCCCTACAACAGCTGCTAGCAGAATTGTTGTTACACAAGTGCAACATTGCCATTTTTGTATATTCCAAAATGGTAAATACTCATTGGTTAATGATAAATGAACTTGAAAATGACAGTTATATGCTCTATTCCTAAGAATTACTGGGTAGATAAATACATGCTCTGGTTGTCTAGGTTCATGTGGTATGGCAAAGATTTTTTTTTAAACAACACATTTAATCCTGTTTTACTAATAAAGAAATTTTTTCTAATGTTAAAATAGCTCATTTCTTGTAGGAAGCTTAATTTGTTTCTAACTGAAGAAAAAAATCGCCAAATGTCTCAGAGACAAGGTAATTAGATCAATACATCACTTCTTTGTAGTATTCTATCTTGAAACAACTTTGAAAAGTTCAGAGAGTACCTATTCTTGAAAAAAACATTAATATCTAATACCAAATTATTTTTTTGTAGAACTACATGGAAAGGAAGAGTAGAGTTTAAAAAATCGCTGTTAAAATCCTATTTCGACATGGCTATTTTTCATATTCTTATATTTATATAATTTCAGGGTGTTATTGTTATGAGTTCGTTGATTACCTGAAGGAGTTCTCTTTTACCAGAGGAATCAGACAGACAAACACAGCAGTGTACAATGTAAAATAGTCATTTGAAATGCACTCATTTTGTCATTGCCAAAGGCACTGATTCCTGACAATGGTTAAAAGATAATGAAAACTGAATTCCAAGTTAAGAAAAATACCCAAACAAAGTCTTTAATAAGACTTCATTAATCAAGGCTAGGGGAACAAAATCATGCACCTTCTTAGAAGGGAAATTCACATTGGGAGGGATGATCTTTTAATATCATCTGGTTTCTACAACAATGCCCTGAAGTGATGAAAGGCATTTTCTTCTGAAGGAGTCAGTATGATAAATGTATTTAAAAGATCCTGAAGCTCAAGGACTATACAAAATTTGGCAAATTAGCTTGACTTGTTTGTCATCCTCTTCAAAAGGGGTGACTTTATGTTTTATGCTGGAGTGCTGTATTTAAAATGACATTACACTTATGTTCAAAACAAAATGATACAATTTTTTGTTTTCTATATCCCTCTGAGGAGTCAAGCTTAAAGGTTATTTTTTCCCCCAGGGGATTTGGAATGCATAACTCTAGGATGAAACTAGATTTGAAAGCTTTTATACTTAATGCTTGGAGAATGATGGTACTGTGAATCAGAGCAGAGGAGTGGGAAGGCTGAATTCCAAACCTAACTACACATATGATTTTCTTTGTGACCTTAATCACACCTTTTTTGCTTTGATTCTCTCTTCAGTTAAAATCACAATAGTAACGTCTAGATTCAAGAGATATTTTTATCAATTTCTTAAGTATTTAAAGATTCTCAGGAGAAAATGTGTGTATATCTATATACATAGACATATGCAGATATACACACATATGTGTGTATGTGTGTACATATATGCACATATATACATATACACGTATATAGAGAGATCTATCAGGCATAAAGCATTGACATCATGACATCACATGTCTTAAGAGCTCAACCTTGCTTCTGGATTCTTTGGTTCACTGTAATTTCTTTCATTGTCATAATCAATAGTTTAGAATGCTTACTATCTGCAAGACATTCTGCATAACATTCAAATATATGGTTGAAGATGTCAACAAACATTATAGTGAAATTGGGGACAAATTCTCATAGGATATATTTTCCCTTGATTGATTCATTCACCTTACAGGGAAGTTAGATTATCATATTGAAGTCCAGCTTTATGAAAATTCTTACAAAGATACAAAGGAACACATTTTCTTGCCTTGAGATCATGATGTAGGCTATCTGTTTCTCATTTTACTCACAAGATGATTATGACTAATTCTTTTCTCTTACTTGGAACCGGGCAATAAACTCTAGAAATTAATAAATGTGACTTCTGGAGTGGTGATAAGATATTATAAATATCATGCCAATAAAAAATTGTTAATTATCTCAAAGTAGCCAATGTGATTATTTTGGTATGAAGAAAAATTTTAATTTATGGCTTTACATTTGATTTTTCATTAATCATAAAACTTAGAAAACCAGTACTTAAACATGCCTTCAAATTTACTCAGCTGCACTATTTTACATATTTTCTTACTGGTCCACTTCAGCTAGCTAATCAAACTCAGCATTTAGTTAGAATTACTTATCTACTGGCCATTGATATTAGTGCTGAGGATACAAAGGGAGGAGGAAGAGAGTCCCTGTTCTCAAGGAGCTTACATTCTTCTAGGGTGATAGCATGTTAACAAATAAATAAATGCAGGATATACCAAAAAACTAAATGATTCTGTGACCTCATCATTTTGGAAAATCTCTCCAACTTAGGTGAATCACATATTGCAACCCATCAGTGCTTGCCTAGCCTGTGTGACTCCTGTCCATGATCTTCCATAAATTTACCACAAGGAATGTACCTAACATACATGAGACATTACTTGCTTTCTCTTTCTAATGCAAGGGTACAATAGGTACTCTGACTTTCTACCTGTCACCTTCTGCCCTTGCAAGGTGACCAGCCTATATCTTCTTCCTATTATACAACTCTTCTATAGAATCTTTTTTTCCTGTCCTTTGTATTTCCTCATTGATTACATGTTATGGACTGCTCAAGCCCACCATGCCCCTTTCTATTACCCAATGTGATTATTCATTTTTAGTTCTTTAGATAATATCGAATGCAATGTCTCTCAATTATATGGAAAAGAAGTAGAATGTTGGTGTTAAAAAGATGTGAAGATAAAATAATGGGTTGGATTACCTTTTGGAACAAGAAATTGCAAATATAGAAAGACAGATAGATAATGTGTACATATGTGCATATATAGACACATATGTCTATGTATATAGATATATGTGTCTATTATATATATATATATATATATTTGTGTGTATATATATATATATATATATATATATGTAAGGACCCCTTCTACTCCTACACATACATGTATTTATGTCAATCCCTACATTTGGGTGTGTATATTATATATTATACATTTGTATGCATTTTATATATGTATATACACAGAAGATAAATGATATATAGATATGGACAGATATAAATATCATGCGTTTAAAAATATGGCTCTTTGCTTTCGTGGGAAGTAAAATAGAATTTTGTAATTTTCCAAAGGCAGTCTAGCCTATTCTTTCATCCTCTTATCTTTTTAATACCAACAGCATATTGATTTTGCTTTAGTTGGGAAATATGGCATACAACATACTCTAAGGAATTAAAAATGAATTATCACAAAGAGAGCAATGGATAGGGGCATGATGGGTGTGAGCAATCTATAACAGATAACCAAGAAGTCCAAATATATATAATACATATATATGTATATATATATATATATATATATATATATATATATATGTGTGTGTATGTGTGTGTATATCCATGTATGTATGCATGTGCATATATATGCAAGTGAGAGAACTAACAAATAGAGGAATCTGGAAATGATTGTTATAGAAAGTGGCATTTGATTTGAACCTTGGATAGAATCAGGAGGAGACAGAGATAGGGATGAAGAATATTCTAGATACAGCATACAAACTATGCAAAGGCCTAGAGGTGAAAGGTAGAATGTCGTATATGAGAAGTAACAAGTAGGCAGGTTTGGCTGGAACCTAGAATTTGTGAGTGAGAGGGGGAATCAGTCTGCCATGATGAGTTTTTAAATTATACATAGAGGTATTTCTGTTTTATTCTAAAGGCTATGGAGAGACATTGAAGTTTCTCAAGCAAGGGAGTAGCACTGTCAGATCTGTACTTTAAGAATGTCAATTTGGAAGCTGGTTAGAAAATGGGTTGGAGAGGGGAGAGACTGGATACAGGAAGCTAAATTAGGAAACTATTGCAATAATCCATGTGAGCAGTGAAAATGAACACTTATGACTGTACCAAAAAATAAAAAAATAAACACAAATGAGGGAAACAAATACAAAATTTCCAATGGATGACATTCTTTGCTTCTTATTTTTATTGTAAAACAAATAACTTCCTGGAGTATTATTAGGGCTAATCAGATAGGCTTTCTCTCAATATATTTAGAGAATCATTGCATGTTATTAGTATTTAAGAACAATGCCTAGAGGTATAAGAAGTTGAGGCCAATTTTTTCTTCAATAAAATGATAAAACATATTCCAAGTATTCTCCCACCCCTATTTTCACAAAACAGAAAATAAGCCTGTTTGACATATATCTTTTTGTTCAAATCTAATACTGTGTAAATTCTGACATAAAAACTGAGTGTTTAAATTTTGTTTATTTTTTAAATTAAGGAATATATTGATACACTTGTTAAAATAATCTTTTTTATAAAAATGTGCTATTTCCAATTATAAATGAAGATGCTTACTATCATTTTAAATAGATGGTAGCTGTTTATTTTTTTAATACCTCTTGATTTCTATTCAGTACCACTATGTTCCAGTGATCACTCAGGGCTAGAAAAACAAAACATCAATAAGCTCCTACCACAAATACTTTGGTAAAATGAGGACAAAGCCAAGTGATAGTCTGTTTCATTTTCTGAACACAAGATTCCTCCCAGACTATAAAGAGCAGCTTCACAGGAGTAAGGCCTTTAGGACAGGGATGCCCACAGAAAAGCTCTTAGGACAACAAGAATGATCAAAATCTTCATAACAAAAACATGTTTTTAAAATATTAGACATATGCTCTTTCCATTTGGATCTGCAGGCCATCATAAGAGAGGAACTTCCTTCCTCCTAGCAGATCAATGTGCTTTCATGCCTATTACTAGTATCTCATTTGTCTTCATAGGTTTTGTAAGTGATAAGATTTGTTTGCTGGGACAATGTCCAAATAGAGGGCTCTTAAAATATTTTCATCACGTTATTTAAAAAAAAACATAATTTCATCTTGTAATTTATTCTTTTTGAGTCAAATTCTATCTAGTTTATTGGATAAGAAACTGATAATAAGAAAACAGACTGTACACAAACCTTTCTAACTTCTCTATTTTTAGTAAATTCTTGCTTTTTCCCAGAGGCTGCTAGTGGGTGGTTCAACAGATACAGCACTGGGTTTAGAGACATGAAGATGTCAGTACAAATTTGATCTCTGACATTTAACTAGCTGCATGACCATGGGCAAGTCATTTAACTCCTCTTTGTCTCAGTTTCCTCAAGTGTCAAATGAGAATAATAATAGTACCTACCTCACAGAATTGTAGTGAAGATCAAATAAGACTTTTTGTAAAAAGTGCCTAGCACAGTGCCAGGTACATATTAGAGACCATATACATTTTTATTCTTGTCCTCCTCCTTCCCCTTCTTAATAGCTTCCCTTCAAGAAGGATTTTTACTTCTCTTTTTCTCAAAGACTTTATGAGATAGAATCACAAAACTGGCAAATACACTGGCTCTGAGGTTTTGAACCCAAAAGATGTGCTCAAATCCTGTCTGAGTGGCTTTGCCAAATCAATCAACCATCCTGAACACATTTCTTCATATGAAAAATGGCAGGGAGGGGCTGCAGATTGGGCTACATGGCATATGAATCCTCTTCAACTATAGATCTATGATACTACAGCTCTGTACTAAGTACTGTGAACCATACTGTTTCTAAAACAAAACAAAATGTGTCATGTTTTAATTTCCAGTCCATTAAATTTAATCTATCCTTTTAGTCCTACCTTGCCTTCTGGTATCTAAATCATCTACCACAGATCCATGCAATATTGCATTTGGCTGATTTCTAACATTGAAACTTCTAAATCTTTATTAAGGACTGCAGGAGGCAGATATTATATGCTTAGTAAACTTATATGTGACAATCAGATGGGCAGAATGGCTAATACACTAGATGACAGTGGAGGTGCAAAAACAAAATATAGTTATGGGTTAGAATTAGTGGAGTGAAACTAATAAAATGAAATTTGGCATATAGATAAACATAAAATCCTGTGCTTGTGGTAAAAATAATCAGCTATACAAATAAAAGATAGGAGCAACATGGGCAGAGAGCAGATCAAATGAAAAAGGCCAGGAGGGTTCAGTGAACTATAAACTCAGAATGAATCAGTAGTGTGAAATTAGAAGACATTTACATAAGTAGCATCCAGAGCAAAGGATTTTCCACTGACTCTGCTCTGATTACATGACATCTGGAATATATGTCCCATTCTGGGAAACACATTTTAGAAGTAGACATTCAGAGATAGGTAACCAAAATGATGACAGAAACTCAAAACCATGACAAAAGAGGAGCAATTGAAGGAACTGGAGATTTTTGTTTGGAGTTTTCTTCTACGTATTTAGCTGGCCACCTAATTACCTTATAGCTAGTATTTTAAAGAGCTCTTAGATAGAAAAAGGATTTGAATTATTCTGTTTAGTGTAGAACAATCAGTAGAAGTTATAAGGATAATGATTTCAGCACAATGTAATGAAAAATCTCCTAAAAATCAACATTCTGAATGAAAGAGCTAGAATTCAAAAAGATATTCACAGACTAGAAAATTGTCAAAAGGAAGACGATGATATTAAACAGGGATAACATCTAAACATTTTGAACCCAGGTCTTATACTTCATTTTTTAAAAAAAAATTAGTTTCACACATATTGGATAGGGGAGCCATGACCATATATAGCAGTTTGCCTAGAAATTACTTCAAACTCAATATTTGTACATAGTAGCCAGATAAGTTAATGAAATCTTAGATAATAATAAATAGATGAATAAAAAGCATTTATTAGGTGTTTGGTACTAAGTACTAGAGATGCAAATACAAATAGCAAGAAAATCCCTGCTCTCATTCTAACAGGGCAAGATAATTAGGGGAGTGTTGGGCAGGAAGGGATTTTATTTTCTGGGGAGCCATAGAGATTGTAGGTAGAGTCATGGAGAAATTGATTTAATTGTATTTTACAGGAATAGCAGTGTTAATTTGATGACTGTTCCCAGAGTAAGAAGGAGAAAGTGAGGGAAGGAGGATAGAGTGAATGATGTGTCTTGGGCTGGATAGACATAGTAAACTCTCACCAATCAAGGGAATTCAGCCTCAGGACTGAAAGCTCAAGGACTGGTTTGAAGATGAAAGATTGAAATAATAGCAGCTCTAAGTGGCTGTGCAGCAGGTCGTTGTTTGTCCTTCCTTCTCAAAGGGGACCTTGACAACCAAAAGGTAATGCCATGACTTGCGAGTGAACTGGATTTAAGTGAGGGAGGGCTGGGCAAAGTCACTAGCCTCACTGGAGCCATCTGGGTCCAGTGACAAGATATAGAAGAGGACTATTGGAGATGGCCCAGACAGAAGAAGGAAGGGAGAGAGGAGAAAGAAAGGCAGAGAAGGGCAGGTACAGAGAGAAAAAGAAAGTATAAATGGCAGTGTTCATACTTCAGATAGGCATTAGATTAAGCAACTTCTGAAGTTCTGTCCAACTTTGGAATTTTATGGTCCATTATAACAAAAATTATTCAGTAAATAACTTTCTTTCCCCAAGAAAATTATTTCAAAATAATCATTATTTACCCTTCTCATATCCTGTATCCAGATCATTGCAAATATCTTTCTCAGTTTAATCTTCAGTGACCCAGAGATCTTATAACGTAATACTTATGTTGGCCTTTTTTATGTCTCCTTTGTTCTGACCTTCATAGAGTGTCCTTTGAATGATTACATGATTTTCCTTTTCTCTTATGAAACTGTAAAAGTTTGGTTTTTCTTTATTCTAGTTTTTCTTTTATCCTGAGAAATTAGACAAATTTGAAAGTACCACAAAATTATTTAAGAGATTATCTCTCTCTCTCTCTCTCTCTATCTCTCTCTCTCTCTCTCTCTCTCTCTCTCTCTTTCTCTCTCTCTTTCTCTCCCCCTATTGGCCTTCTTCTCTTTCCTTTTTGGTCCTAAATCTATGATCTTATAACCACAGGTAGAAGAAGATAAATAGCAATTACAACTTGTTCCCTGACCGAAAATGCACTTAGACCCCTGGATTCCATAGGATGGTGAGATAAATAATTCTATGCAATTTAATATGAAACCACTTCTTAAGGCCAAAGTTTAATTCATTGAAAAAGTATTACTCATTAACTCCATTAGTGGAGCATTCATTTGAATGACACAAACATCTACATAGGACATTGACTTAAGTCTGTGACAGTGTATCAGATAGAGGTGTGGAATAAACAACACAATGAAATTTTTGGCCATCTCATTTAATTCATTCCTGCTTTTTCTAAGATGCAACACTTAACTGGGGATTCTTTAGTATATTTGAGCAACCAGAATAAGGCAATCAATGAAGTGCTGACATTATCATATGTGGAGATGAAAAAAAAGTGTGCTTTCAGAATCCCACTGTTTTCAAGGGTGATAGAGACAAATTCATGCCCTATGTGCATGTGAATTTTCTCAATTCTGTTGTTTTAAGAGAGGAAATAAAATGAGGTGGGAAAATAGATTGGGGAAGAAATGGAGAATTAAGGGGAGAGATTTAACTATTTTGTACAAATCAAGTGCGTGAGAAAAAGAATATAAAAACATAAAAGAAAGGATGGACAAAGAGGACAGTTCAATTCATTCACATGAACTAAATAAAGTAAACACACACACACACTCACATATATGCATGCATGCATGCTTGTACACATACCCTAAGAGTTTGGTGGTTAAACAAACTCAACAGAGAAACAGATTGGGAAGTGAAAGGGAGAGGAGAGTGTAAAAGGTATAATAAAGGTCAGAAGGGGAAAGTTCCAAACAAAATAAATTTCAGCTTTATAAGGTTGTTCATAAAGGTGGAGGACTAAAAAGAAATAAAAAAGTATAAGTAGAAATAGAATTATGTCCTTGGTTAAGAAAGCATAGTTTAAGGAATGGGAAGAGAGTATGTCAATTATAGATTTCGATCATGATCAGTGTCTCCTTCAGTCCTTTTTCTAAGTTTAGCAGAGGCTGAATAGATCTGTAGTAGCCATTTCAGTAAAACATATGTTGACTCAGAATTTAGTTGTGTCATAGATAAGGAACAAAATCCCTGGATGTTTCCAGCTATGTTAGTGATCCAACATTGAAAGGACAGAATGCTTTGGTCCAATTTTTTGCCCATGTTATCAGCAGGAAGACAAATTGTTGAGTCATTTAGAATAAGAAAGTTTCTACTTTGATCTCTTTGCTTCAAATCTCCTGTATAGCAGATCCATCTAAGAATTTATTGCATTTGATAAGAAGAGGTTGAGAGGTACAAAAAATGATTTTTCTTAGTAATCATTATCTTGGAGACTCAGAGCTTCTCCCACCCCCCTTTCCTAGTTTCTTTTTCAGGAGGACCTTAAGACCTAATCTAAATGGGTCTATTCCTGCTCATTGTTGCCCACACAGGTCTGGGAAAATATTGATTCCTTCTCCATTGTCAAGACAAGTCATATAGAAATTAATGTCTCCTTTAATACAGCCCACCTTCCAGTGTGTTGACCAATCAGAGTTGATTGGCATTCCTTGGGAATACCTACTCTTTGAAAGGTGTATAACTGTACCCCCAACCCCAAAGTTGTAGATTGTAAGTCCCATGCAATGAAAGTTGCCAGCTTGTGAGAGAAATTAAAAATGTGGACACAATCTAATTTTATTCATCTTTCCTTAGAACAAACTACGTGGAGGTTGACAGAGGAAAAGAGGAAACAAATATGAGAATGTAGAAGAAAAATAAGACTTATAACTGTGACCGTGAATGATAAGAATTCATAAAGCAGAAAAGAGTATATTAATAGATTGGAAAATAGAATCCAAGAATATGTTGTTTAAAAGAAACACATTGAAAAGCATAAAAATTCACAGTTAAAAGAAGGGAAATGTATAGAATTTATTGTGCTTCAGGCAAAAAGTAAAGTAGCAATATGGTTTTAAAATAGCCAATAGTAAACATTTAAATGATTAAAAATGTCAAACAAGGAAAGTACATTATGGTTAAATTCCCCATAGATAATGAAATAATAATAATATGGCACTAAGTGATGTAGTATCAAAAATCTTGAAGGAGAAGTTAATCAAATTACAAGAAGAAAGACTGCAAACCTATAATATTGAGAGACCTTATCAAGGCCTTTTCAGACTCAAACAAATACAACTAAAATAAATCAGAGAGAATAAGGACCTTAATGAATTATAATAAAAGTTATATAAACTAGATAAAAAGCAATTACTCAATATGAATAGAAAATAACATACATAGTACCACATTTTTTACATGACATCTTGCAAGAATTGACTATATGTCAGACCATAAAAGCCTCATAAACAAATGAAGAAAATCAGAAATATTAAGTACATATGCTACATAAAAATTATAACCAAGAAAGGGCATTTGAAGGAAGGAATCAAATGTAAGTGAGGACTAGATAATTCATTTCTAAAGAATTGCTGGGTGTGTGGGATGAAAGACCCTCATGAATTAAAAGTTAATAAGGAGCCATCACAGGGTGGGAACAGAAATAAATTTTATTCAATTCCTGAGAACTGGGCATCCTCTGCTAGAACAGATCTAGCAAAGAAGGCACTTTACAAGGGGCAAAACACCCACAATTATACCTAACACAAGAGAATTCCCACCCACCTCTGATCCTTCTCACCATTGTCCAGGAGGTGGGCTTGCAATCTGAGAACGAAAGCTAGACAAAGAACCGGGAAATTGAGGCACAGAAACTCCAATTCCCATTCCCTTAGTTAATGATTACAATTGAGGTGACATCTATAAATCTAAAGAAGGAGAATAGGATAAGGGGAGGGGGAGACCCTCTCCATTCTTCTACAGTACTTTTACAGTAAAGGAAAACAGGTCACAGTGACCCTATCCTTACTGAGCAAATCTTTAAACCAGAACCAGAAGAAAAAACAAAAAGTTTCAGGGTAAACTTTCCCAGAGGCTGAGCTATCAGACTCTCATGGCCTCAGAATTTTTTTTACTTCCCTATTTCTTGATTTTTAAACATTTCTTAGTATAGATATTAGTATAGATATATATTTATACATATCTTCCCTGTGAAGTCTTCATATTTTATTTACCTCACACACTGGGCCAAAATACAAATCATAGAAAAAATATATAATTTTGTCAAAGAAAATGAAAACAATATGACAACATACCAGAGCTTTTGGGGCACAGCCAAAGAAGTATGTAGAGGAAATATAATATTCTCTAAATGTTTTCATCAACAAAAGAGAGAAAGAAAAATCAATGAATAAATTATGCAATTAAAAAATACTAGATAAGCAACAAGTGAAAAAGTGAAAAAGTGAAAAAGCTTAGAAAAAATAAATTAAAGAAAGGGTTTAAAATTTGAAAGCAAAAAGTTTTTTTGGCACATTGGCATAGAATTATAGTTCCTGCAGTTAGGAAGGCTGTAACTGTTAGATCACAAGTTGGAGAGTTCTGAGGTACAATAAAACTAAAGCCAATTGGATGTCTGCATTAAGTTTGGAAGGCCATTAGCTGCCTATGGGAAGATGAATGAGCTCAGATCACAAAAATGGAGCAAGTTAATGTTTCTGCACTGATCAATATCAGAATCAGCCTCATGAGTGACTGCTACATTTCCAACCTGGATTACAGAGATCAAATCTCAAAACAAACAAAAAAACCCTCTTGAACTTATAAATAGAATAAGGAACTTAAAAAACAATAAAATGGTGGGGAAAATCATTATCCCATCTGAAATAAAGAGGAAATCTAAACTGTCAATATCAAAGTTGAAAAAAGGTAAAATGACAGCAGATAAAAAGAAAATTTAAAAAATAGTTCTCAAATCATATTACAAACCATTAATCATTAAAACAACTTTGAACTGGTTAAGATCAGTAAAACCATGAGGTACATAAGATCCACAAGCAATTGAACATTGCAGCATAGTACTGAATAAATAAATGGACACAAATTTGGGGGGGGAAGTGGTAAAAACTCACTATTTGTCAAAAAAACTGTTGGGAAAATTGGAAAGGAGTCTGAGAAAAAATAAGGTTAGACCAATATTTCACACCATATGCTACATGAAGCCCCAAATGAATATACGACCTAGATATAGTTATGCCATAAACAAAATTAGAAGAGAAAGAAAGGTGATTTTTGTTTTGTTCAGTCATTTTCAGTTCTGTCTGACTCTTGTGATTTTCTTTAGAGTTTTCTTGGCAAAGTTACTGGAATGGTTTGCCATTTCCTTCTCCCATTCATTTTACAGATAAGGAAACTGAGACCAAAAGGGTAAAGCGCCTTGCCCAGGGTCACACAGCAAGTAAATGTCTGAGGTCATATTTGAACTCAGTCCTTCCTGACTCCAAGCCCAGGACTCTATTCACTGCGCCCACTAGCTGCCCTTAAAGAAAGGTGATACCTTTCACAATAATGGAAAGGGGAAGAGACTTTGCCCAAAACAAAGGACAGAAGCTATCACAAGAATATTTAGTGGTACAAACTAGTTTCACTGGTATAGCCCTAGGTACCCCAGGACATATATATGTTAAGGCTAATAAATCCAGAGATTGGACATTAACCTCCATCAGCCCCTTGCTGCATTAGCACTAGTTTGGGTTGTTTCCTACATCTTTGCCACTCATTCCTCACTCTTTATTGAACAATTAGGAAAATAGACTTTCTTTACTGGTCCTATAAATAGCAGATGATCTCCCTTTGGTGGCAACTGGCTCTTTATCTAAAACTCTGTATAGGTTTAAATTCTGAGAAGCTCTGCACCTTTGACTGGATAATACAATTCCTTTTTCTATCATATATTGAAATGTTCATGTTTACTGATAATTTTCTCACTCATATATTTTTATTCATATGTGGATTTAAATTCTTTCACTAGTTCATTATATTTAATGTTTTTCATTCCATGTAATCTGGAAATTATAACCATGGTGACCATTATCATCGATGACAACAAACTCATTAAAAAGTATTGGAAAACTACAAAAATAACTAGCTCATATATATAATACTAAAACTACTAAAACACAATATTTACTTGCTTAATGGTATTGAAAAAGATAAATGCAGAATATAATATAGGAGACAACAGCATATCCAAAATTCATAATATGTTAATTATTAGCCCAAACACTTCACAGTGGTACACGAATTACTTGTTAAATACTTTTTACCAGATTCTTCTCTGATCCTATCCCTCATCCTGTCCCTTAAAAGAAGACACTACCTATCTATTACCAAAAGATTAGCCTACAAACACGTGCCCCAAATATAGGTCAATTACACATTTCTATGCTTTTTGCAAAGTATTCATACTTTGCATCAAATCATCTATAAGTACTTATCAGAAAATAATATATTAGGTAAGAAGCAAAAAAGAGTGCTAAAAAGGACCTGTGGTTATATTATTAATTCAGCAATTTAACAAGTAACATTAAGGTATCATGACATTTTTAACATATTTACAGATTATTTATTACAAAGCCTTTTGCTCAGTTCTGCACTCATGGCTTATTCACGTAGAGAGAATAAATAAAATCAATCCAAACCTAATTTATTTGATTTCCTGGTGGGAAACTGTTTTCTATTTAACAGATGCAACCAACAAACAAAACAAAACAAATTTTAAGAGATATTATCATATTAGAAGCTTATAATCTTCAAACTATATGGAATAAAAAGCATTTAAAAATGATGACCTAGTTGAAGAAATTAAATGCATATGTGAACAGAATGAGGTATATGCCATCTGTCATTCTAACTCTACTGTAGAACTTCTAAAGATGTTTCAGTGAATAAGAAAAGATAAGATTATATACCAATATTCCTATTCAATTATGTATGCAGTGTGTTATTTTATTATGAATTTCAAACTGCAAATATTCAATGTATATTTCTTGAATCGTATTAATCTCTTAAATAATCATATAAGGCTATTCCCATGATACTTTATCATTGTATTTTTTTTTGGTGATGCTATATTGATTAGAGTTACAGTTTGTCCAAAATAAAATTAAGTTGTGGATTACATTAAAGCCAGTGGAGAGGTCCATGGGTAGGCATGAGCAAGATGCAAAATATTACATGGAAAATTGCATAAGAGAAATACTATACAGGAAAGTATGTGAGAAGCAGTTATGTAGCATAATCAGATACACACATGGAGTTAGAGAAACTTAAATTCAAATCTCCCTAAGATAATTGCCGGCTATGTGATCCTGGTCAAATTATTTAACTTCTATGGGCCACAGTTTCCTCATCTGTAAAATAAGGCTTACCAGGTACCTTCTAGCTACATATTTATGAATTAGTGAGTCTATGAAATGTATGACCAGAAAGGGAAGTTGGATGGTGACATGGTGACAGTGATGAAGTCTTTATATTCAGTTGATAGCCACACAATGTCAATAGATGTAGAGGAAGGTGCTCATCACCTCGGGAGAACTTCATTTGCTGGATTTGTGAGAGGACAAGTACAAAGGTCTCACAGGATGAGAAGGAATGGATAGATTCACATTCACACCATTGGAAGAAATGAAATTCATCAAAATATCAAATATTCAGGAAACATCTGGTGACAGAACATTGAATATTAATGAGTAAGCCCTCCCAGGGGATTTCATAGGATTTAGACATGTGTGGGACCTGAGGTCTTAAGGTTAAGTGACTTACCCAAGGTCCTGGAGATGGTAAGTAGTATAGTGAATATTCAAACTCAATTCCTCTATTTCTAAACCCAATGTTCTTTCCACCACTCCTTGATTCCCCTACTCAGTGGGATAAGAACATGCATATGAGAAAGATGCATCTAATTTCAGTGAAAAAAGTTATCAATTAAGTTCCCCTTAGCTGCTAGTCTTTAGAAGCAGTAAGTAAAGGTATCTGTGTTATCTGTTTTCTTACTGGCATTAAAATATTTTCAGTCTTGGACTTGGGAAGCAGATACTATTAGATTCCTAGGTCTGAAGAAGCCAAGAGAAAGATTGCTTTCATCTGGCAAGTTTGATTTTACCTGTATTGAGAGACTAAACAACTTATCTATTTACAAAAACATTTCTAGAGAATGGAAGGGGACCTGAGTACTATTCACTGTAGTCAACTATAGAAGAATTAGTTGGACTTTCTAATGAATAGATGAAGAGAACTGATGGATATTCACCTAAGCAAAATTTGAGGAAAAGAGACTATCTACCAGCTGTACAGAGCTGTACAAAGACTTTTTGACCCAAGATATGGGGCTGAAAGTAAATGTCTCCAGTGAAGGAGACTGTGCATTATTACAAGGCAGGAACACAGAGGCAACTCTTTTCCTGCCCAAAATTGCTACAAATGAGTCCTAGGAGCAAGAATGTGCTGATAGCCAACTAACATGACTGCTAGCCCAGATGTAGACACACAAGTCTATAATGATTCTTTTAATCAGCCCATAGCAACTACTTATTCTGGTATAGGAGCAGATGAAACATCACTCAGTGACAAGAGAACTAGGCCTATTAGATCAGTCACTAGTCTAAGTTATGACATTACAGGTAAATCTGAAGACACACACATATTAAGGTGACAGTACTAGAGATTGCCCGTGTGAAAAATGTCTTGAATGTAATTAAAGAATGTTTGAATGTTTTTTTATTATTTTGCTAGTATGTTCATTTGACTATGTTTTGTGTGAAGTTCAGGCTGTAGCTATGTTTGCTTGCAAATTGTTTTGTATGCACATTGTTTAGAGTTAAGCCACATATAGGCCTATTGATAGCATTGCTGTTGTAACTACCTAACTTTGCCTTGTTAGCTAGCCATGCTTACATCTTTTCACCAAGTACTATGTACTATGAATAAGCATGTCTTTTTTTTCATCTCTTCATTTTATTTTTCTTTTGGATTTTTTTTCTTTTTTTTTATTTTATTTAACATATTTAGTTTTCAGCATTGATTTTCACACGAGTTTGAATTACAAATTTTCTCCCCATTTCTACCCTCCCCCCCACTCCAAGATGGCGTATATTCTGGTTGCCCTGTTCCCCAGTCAGCACTCCCCTCTGTCACCCCACTCCCCTCCCATCCCCTTTTCCCTTCCTTTCTTGTAGGGCAAGATAAATTTCTACACCCCATTATCTGTGTATCTTATTTTCTAGTTGCATGCAAAAACATTTTTGTTTGTTTTTGAACATCTGTTTTTAAAACTTTGAGTTCCAAATTCTCTCCCCTCTTCCCTTCCCACCCGCCCTCCCTAAGAAGTCAAGCAATTCAACATAAGCCACATGTGTATCATTATTTATAACCCTTCCACAATACTCATGTTGTGAAAGACTAACTATATTTTGCTCCTTCCCAAGCCATCACCCTTTATTGAATTTTCTCCCTTGACCCTGTCCCCTTTCAAAAGTGTTTGTTTTTGACTACCTCCACCCCCATCAGCCCTCCCCTCCATCATCCCCCCCCCATTTATTTTTATCTTCTTCCCTCTTCTTTCCTGTGGGGTAAGATTCCCCATTGGGTATGTATGGTATTGCCTCCTTAGGCCAAATCTGATGAGAGCAACGTTCACTCATTCCCCCCTCATCCACCCTCTCCCCTCCTCCCACAGAACTGCTTGCTCTTGCCTCCTTTATGCGAGATAATCCACCCCATTCTATCTCTCCTTATCTCCCTCTCTCAGTATGTTCCTCTCTCATCCCTTAATTTGATTTTATTTCTTTTAGATATCTTCCCTTCATCTTCAACTCACCCTGTGTCCGCTCTTTCTCTCTCTCTCTCTCTCTCTCTCTCTCTCTCTCTCTCTCTCTCTCTCTCTCCATATATATATATATATATATATATATATATATATATATATATATATACACACACACAGATATATACATACATACACATTCACCCATATATATACATAAACATATATGTATGCATATTCCCTTCAGCTACCCTAATACTGAGGTCTCATGAATCATACTCATCATCTTTCCATGTAGGAATGTCAACAAAACAGTTCATCTTTAGTAAGTTCCTTGCAATTTCTTTTTCTTGTTCTTTTTCTTGATTACCTTTTCATGCTTCTCTTGATTCTTGTGTTTGAAAGTCAAATTTTCTATTCAGTTCTGGTCTTTTCACTGAGAAAGCTTGAAAGTCCTCTATTTTATTGAAAATCCATATTTTGCCTTGGAGCACGATACTCAGTTTTGCTGGGTAGGTGATTCTAGGTTTTAATCCTAGCTCCATTGACCTCCAGAATATCGTATTCCAAGCCCTTCGATCTCTTAATGTAGAAGCTGCCAGATCTTGGATTATTCTGATTGGGTTTCCACAATACTCAAATTGTTTCTTTCTGGCTGCTTGCAATATTTTCTCCTTGATCTGAGAGCACTGGAATTTGGCAACAATATTCCTGGGAGATTTCTTTTTGGGATCTATTTGAGGAGGCAATCTGTGGATTCTTTCAATTTGTATTTTGCCCTGTGGCTCTAGAATATCAGGGCAGTTCTCCTTGATAATTTCTTGAAAGATGATATCTAGGCTCTTTTTCTGATCATGGCTTTCAGGTAGTCCAATAATTTTAAAATTCTCTCTCCTGGATCTATTTTCCAGGTCAGTGGTTTTTCCAATGAGATATTTCACATTGTCTTCCATTTTTTCATTCCTTTGGTTCTGTTTTATAATATCTTGATTTCTCATCAAGTCATTAGCTTCCACTTGCTCCAATCTAATTTTTAAAGTAGTATTTTCTTCAGTGGTCTTTTGGACCTCCTTTTCCATTTGGCTAATTCTGCCTTTCAAGGCATTCTTCTCCTCATTGGCTTTTTGGAGCTCTTTTGCCATTTGAGTTAGTCTGTTTTTTAAGGTGTTGTTTTCTTCATTGTATTTTTCAGTATTTTTTTGGGTCTCCTTTAGCAAGTCATTGACTTGTTTTTCATGGTTTTCTCGCATCTTTCTCATTTCTCTTTCCAATTTTTCCTCTACTTCTCTTACTTGCTTTTCCAATGCCTTTTTGAGCTCTTCCATGGCCTGGGACCAGTTCATGTTTTTCTTGGAGGTTTCTGTTGTAGGCTCTTTGACTTTATTAATTTCTTCTGTCTGTATGTTTTGGTCTTCTTTGTCAGCAAAGAAAGAATGCAAAGTCTGAGACTGAATCTCGGTGCGTTTTCGCTGCCTGGCCATATTCCCAGCCAACTAACTTGACCCTTGAGTTTTTCAGTGGGGTATGACTGCTTGTAGACTACAGAGTTCTATGTTCCACGTTTGGGGGGGAGATGCCAGCTCTGCCACACCAGCACTGCTCATTCCCCAAGAACCCCCAACCCGAACTGGGCTTAGATCTTCGGCAGGCTGTGCACTCCTGCTCTGATCCGCCACTTAATTCCTCCCACCAGGTGGGCCTGGAGCCGGAAGTAACAACAGCTGTAGCTGCCCCACCTCCGCTGCCCCCGGGGCTGGAAGCCGAACCGCGAACTCCTTCCACTCCCGCAGCTTTTCCCACTAACCTTCTCATCAGTCTTTGGTGTTTGAGGGTTGAGATGTCTCGTAACTGCCGCAGCTCAATGATTCAGGGTGCTAGGGCATGCTCTGCCCGGTTGCTGGTCTTGTTGGTCCACACAGCTCAGGCTGGGCTCTGCTCCACTCCGTTCCCAGCTCCCAGCTCCGTGTGGGATAGACCTCACCCAGAGACCATCCAGGCTATCCTGGGCTGGATCCCTGCTTCCCTTTGCTGTTTTGTGGGTTCTGCCATTCTAGAATTGGTTCAGAGCCATTTTTTATAAGTTTTTGGAGGGTCTCAGGACGGAGCTCACACTATTCCCTGCTTACCAGCCGCCATCTTGGTTCCGCCCCCATCTGCTTGTTTTTTTGAAAGATGCATGTGTTTTCCTATATGTAATTAGGCATGTTGTCTTCACAGTATCCTGCCAGGTAGCCTCTGTATAATTCCATGAATACTCTATGTAGCACAGTTAATGTGCATTTGTCTTATTTTAGTTTCAATGATCCCAAAGGTTGGTTACCTGGGATGCCAGGGAAAAAACTTTTGTTTCCAAGCTCTGATTTTTGTGATTGTACTATATAGTTACAGGTTTTGGACCTACCCAACCTGATCTTTGTAAGGGACTAGAAAGAGTTTCTTCTCAAGGGAGAAGTGTAACAGAAACTCCAAAGTCCATTGGTATGAAAACTCTCCTCATTGGTGAAGATCAATGCCCTATACCTATATGAGGGACAGGGTAAAGATAGCAAGAGAGAAAAGAGATCCAGTTTCTTCATTCTTTTCAGGCTCTTCAGTCTCTACAGATGTTTCTGGCTTCTGATTTTGAGAGAGAAAAAAATAAATGATGCCAACCAGACTTCAGGTTGCTGAAAAAAGACTCTAGAAAGAAGCTAACATAAGAATATCTGGCAGTCTCCATTGTGTCACTGTTGCCAGCTGGCTACACTAGAGATTTTGAGGAATTTTCCCTTTGGGTGAGATTTGGAACTCTCTCTCGGTTGAGCCGAATTACCTCTTCTTCAATGAGAGAACGCCTTCAACCTGTATTAACTGGTACATATTCTTAAACATATATTTTCTCTGATTTCTGTTTTTCTATCAACTTGAATAAATGGGTTTCTTTGCTTTAAAAAAGTGATGGAATTACTTAAATTCAACAAACATTGGTGAATTTAAGCCCCTTACTCCTATGTGAAAATTTAGTACCAATAAGTATTGTTTCTACTAGGGGGCGGGGGAGAAGGCGGCTATACTATGTGGAAATTCCTTTCTTGAATGCCTTGCATATACTGTAGCCACTTGTTTTCCTTTTTTCCTGTTCTCCTTTAAATTCTTTAGAAAGCAGTTTTTTTTTTAGTTTACAGCTTATTGTTCTTTTCTAACCAGTAGCTGAATATGTAGTGTTCATTTTTTTCTTTAGATGTCCTTAAATGATGTCCTTGGCCTTCGCACACTGGTGACAGATTGTTATATATATATATATGAACATGTATATATATATATATATATATATATATATATATATATATATATACACACACACACACATACACACACGTATATGCATATACATATATATGAATGTATGTATGTATGTATGTGTGTGTGTATATACTCAAATAGAACAAAAGGCTGGTAATGTGTTTTATCTTAACATTAATAGTTGGATGGCAATGAAATAATTAGGGAGAAATATGGCAGGAAGTATATTAATAGAGTGCCATATTTTGTGACCATTAAATATTAATTAGAGTCCCATTGCATAGAAATACAGGCTAATTTTAAAATTCCTGCTAACTATGACAATTAAAACTAATAACAGTGAAATGCTAGAAGTTGCGGAGGTAGAGAAAAGGATGGAGGAACTATTAAAATGGGATTTCATGCAATGTACCACCTGTCAAATATTGGTCTTGTCACAGTCATCACATTTATAAATTGTGTATTTTGTTGATATTTCAGTTCCAAGCTTCCTTAGTATTTTCAGACTTTGACCTTTGCATCTTGCCAAATTGTCAATTGTTTCCTGTTCTCATCAGTGATGTTGTAGGAATTAGTATTTATTGATTTGTTGTTAATTTTATGGGTCCTTTTGCACAAAGATTGGCCATCATGAAGCATAATGCTAATTTAAATGGTTTGAATAAAGCACAGGATACATTAATGGAGTTCTTTGAAAAATAGTTTTCCTCTCAATTGGAGTCAAAAAGCCCCTGAATGTTTCTATCCCCTTGATTTTCTAAACTGAGGATTTCTGAAGTCTCTAAGCACAGCACAGCACAATATTGCCTTCATTATATTACCTTAATAGAAAGAATAAAAAGACATACTACCAGAGCTGTTCAGAATCTGGAAAGCTGGAACAGAGCCTGAACTAAACAATAAACTGCCAATGGCATGTTGTGGAAACAGAATAAATGATCATTAACAATGATTTATATTAGTTGAAAATTTAATATATTTTTACCCATTTCTCCTGGAAAGAAAAGGGATTAATCTCTGTGAAATATTGCTTTCTCTGTTTTCACCTGTCACTCTTTCTAGTCCTATATCCTTTCAGGCAGTTGCCATTTACTTGATTTTTAAAGATAACATTTTACCTTTATGCTATAGCCCAGTGACAGGCCCTCATAACACTTAATAGATATTAGATGCTAGTGTGTGCACAATCCTAGAATGTGGCATATTAGTCCCTTCTCTGAGGGCAATGTGTAGGAGATGAACTTCATTCATTCATGTGTTCATGTGCTTTCCCTTCAAAGCTTGTTTCATGTGGTAACTCGGTAATAAAATGTTTTTGGAGAAATTTGATGTTTCTTGATGATGTCTTTTAAGCCAATATACCATCATCAGCCCTTGAACTAGTTTATTTCAATGGTTTCTCATCTTTTGAAAGTATTTCTACCAATACTTAGCAAGAGTTCTTGAAAGATTTAAAATGTTTCTATATGTGCCTAGAGAATTTTCCTTAGGTCTACTAATGAAAGAGATGATTACAAAGTTTTCCTAATTGTGGAACACATATCTCAGGAGGTATATAAGGACCTCCAAGGAAAACTAAAAGGAAATCTTCAATTACTGGATAATTTTATGTGCAACTCACATAAATATAAATTATTATATTTTCCATGAAAAAATTAAATCTAAGTCAATAAGATGTTATTAATACAATGAACTTAATCTATTTGACAATGAATTTAATACAACAATTATGGAGTGTGGTATGTGTAAATGAGGTCAAATTTAAGATATATAAAACTTTAACACAGGAGCAATCTGTCCTCAAGACTATTACAATACATGTGCTCGTGACACATGATATATATCACCCTGCTTCTTAGTGAACATGAAATGTGTAAATTTAAAGTTAAACAAGTAATCATTATGTAGATATTAAGATATATTATTTTATATTTTAAAATTATTTTTGTAAGAACTTTCCAAAATACCCATACCTTTTAAAAAATTAGTGGAATCCTCATATTGTGACCACAATTAAAATTTTAAAAATTAAACTTCTTCTTTAATTTTTGTTGTACCTATGTTAAAAAATTTAAATGTAATCCATTTGTAATGGGTGGATATATGTGGCTGCTGTTTAAAAAGAATATGTACTGGAGCAGTTAAAATTATTACAAGCAAAGATAATAGATACAGTTTAAGTAGCAGAAACACAAACTAAAAATCCCAAATTTTAAAAATGTGATTCACAATAGGACTCACACATTCCATTATTGGTGGAGAAGAAAAATTGATTGAAATGCTATCTTAATGTTTACATGTAGCATTCATTGGCAATTGAGGTAAGCTATTTCTTCCCAAGAAAGCAAAATGTATTTTGAATGCAAAACTAATTTTTCCCGCAAAAATGATGTGCATGGCATCAATAAGTTTTCTTGCATTGTTTTAGGTTGTTTACAGACTAGCTGAGTAGCAGTAATAACAAAAGCTTTATTTGAAAGGAAAAAGAATTTAGATTTGTTATGGTGTAAATGAAGGTTGGTAAATCACATGCAAAGCAGCTTTAAATGGCTCCATTTTCAGATAATATGATGGGAAGGAAAATGATTAGTTCATTGAAAAACAAAAAAAAATCCTGGTTTCCATTGCAAGTGGATGAACCAACATATTGAGCCAAATAGATTACATATATATAATATACTGTTGTAACTGATGATAGGATTTATTATTTGCAATCCTCTCAATGACATATCAAGAGAAATTTTCAATGTAATTGAAAATTGTTTAATGAAAATGAGATGTGGGATGATTATTTGAATTCATAATGATAGAGCTCAATCACAGTCAGGATGGAACGAAAGTCTAAAGTGCTGGCTAAGAAGTAAACAAGCATTTATCAAATGCCTACTATGTGCCAGGTATTGTGGAAAGTTTCGGGATACAAAGAAAGGCAAATGTAGTTCCAAATCTCAAAAAGCCCATAATTTTACTATTACTAGTTTAAATTATGGTACCTTATGCAATTTGGTAGCATCACAAGTTATACAATCATTTCTATCTATAAATAGGAGTGAAGAGCTATGGTTTTTTTCCAAGTTGTAACAAGATAAATGAACTTTATTTTAAAAGTTAACTAAAAGGAAGGCTCTTTGTGTGATGACATGTAGGTAGAGGACATGGCAGTTTTATATTATTGAAAAACACAGGGGGGGCGGAGCCAAGATGGCCACATGAAGGCAGCGTCTTACCGGAGCTCTCTCACAAGGTCTGTCAGATTCCCGTAAAAAAGTGAATTTGAACAGATTTGAGAGAGTCAGAAACTGCGAGCAGTCTGCGTGGGGCCAATTTCTGAGCTGGGAGAGTCTGAAAGGCTGAAGACACGATCCTGTAGGCTCGGAGAGTGCTCGGCTGCGGAGCTGCTCCAGACCAAAGCAGAAGCGGCTGGCCGGGAAATCCACGTGGGAGACGGGCTGGGAGAAAGCTGGGCGCCCGAAACCGGAGGAGATCCCCAAGACTCCCAACACAGGACGGCAGTCTGTGGGAGCGAGGAGAGGCAGTGCAACGCCACCGGCCATGAAAACACCCACTCCTGATGCTTGCAAAACCCAGGAACTCAGCTTCTTGAACTTCCATAAGACTCAATGGCCAGGTAAAAGGCTCTAATCCCTCCCCCCCCCACCCAGAGAATTCCTCGGAAAAAAAAGAGAACTGAAACAGAGGAGAAAGTAGTGGTGCCTCACAGGACAAATACTAGAAGCTCATTAGTCCCAGAGGGGCAGAGTCGGCAGGGGTCAACACCGGGAGCCCAGATGTAATCTTGCTCCCCCAGGGGAAGTGCCAGTCATCAGCTCAAACAACAAACAGCTGAGACCATTGCTGAAAAGCAAGTGCTGGAGAGCACCCATAGGGAGTGAGACGCCAGGGAGCCAGACCCCTCCCCCACACCTCAGGAAACTGAAGGTTATAATTCTGGACTCACAACCCCCAGAATAAGAAAGCTGGGACAGAGAGCCCAAAGCTAGAAATTCGGGGTAAAGCCAGCAAAAGGCAAACCAACATGAAGAAGAACATAAAAAAACCGAGGACAATAGATTCTTTTTATGGAGACAGGCAGGAGGAAAATATCAATACGGAAGAGGACAGCAATGATACTATAGACGTGTCTGATACCTCAAAAAGTAATATGAACTGGTCTCCAGACCAAAAAGCATGGCTGGAAGAGCTAAAGGAGGATTTTAAAAACCAAATTAGGGAGCTAAAAGAAAATATGGAAAAAAAGATTGGCGAAATGGCTACGGAGATTCAGAATCTAAAGAGAGAAAATAACACCCTGAGAGGTAAAATCAACCAAATGGAAAAGGAGACTCAAAAACAAAATGAAAACACTAACTCATTTAAAATTAGACTTGAGCAAGTGGAAGCTAACGAATCTATGAGGCACCAGGAAGTAGTAAAACAAAATGTAAAGAATGAAAAAATAGAAAATAATGTGAAATATCTGATTGGCAAAACAACTGACCTGGAAAACAGATCCAGGAGAGACAATCTAAGAGTTATTGGTCTACCAGAAATCCACGATGAAAAAAGGAGCCTTGACAGTATCTTCGAAGAAATTATCAAAGACAACTGCCCAGAGGTCCTAGAACCAGAGGGCAAAATAGTCATTGAAAGAATTCACCCATCACCCCCTGAAAGAGATCCCAAATTGAAAACACCAAGAAATATTATAGCCAAATTTCAGAACTATAAACTCAAGGAGAAAATACCGCAAGCAGCCAAAAAGAAGCAATTCAAATATCGTGGAACTACAGTCAGGATCACGCAGGATCTCTCAGCTTCCACATTAAAAGACAGGAGAAATTGGAATATGATATTCCAAAGGGCAAAGGAGCTGGGACTACAACCAAGGATCAACTACCCAGCAAAACGAAGCATAATTTTTCAGGCAAGGTGATGGACATTCAATGAAATAAGGGAATTCCAGATCTTCCTGATGAAAAGGCAAGAACTCAATGGAAAATTTGATCTCCAAATACAAAACTCAAGAGAGACATAAAAAGGTAACCTGGGGGAAAACCCCACAAACCTTATTAACCAATAAGGCAGGCTGTTTACATCTTTATGTGGGATTATATCATCTTATGTATGTTTTATATGCATATGTATATGTGTATATATATGTATGTATATATATGTGTGTATATATGTATATATGTGTGTATATATATACGCACATGTATGCATATGTATATATATATATATACATATATAAGTCAGTCTTGAGAATGGTACAGCTATTTTGACAATTGAAAGGGATATACATAGGTTGTGAATGCCTGTATAAATTAACTGATGTAAAGATATAAAATATAGGTAAGAGATATAAAGGGAGGGCTATGAGAGAAGCAGTAAGGAGGTAGTAGAAAAGGGTAAATTACACCAAAAGAAGTGGCACAAAAACATATTATAGTAGAGAGAAAGAAGGGAGGGAGAAGAGCAGTATTTGTGTTTTACTGTCATCTGATCTAGTTCAAGAAGGGAATAACATACCCTGATAAGTTTAGAAATCTAACTTGTCCTACGGGAAGTAGGAGGGGAAGGGGGGAAAAAGGGAGGGGGGTGGTCAGAAGGGAGAGGAGAAGTAGCAAGTGGGAAACGGTAAGATAAGGGAGGGGAATAAAGAGGGAGGGTAAACTGAGGAAGGCGGCGGTCAAAGGCAAAACTTTGTTGAGGAGGAGAAGGGGAAAGGCAGAAATAAAAGCATAAACAGGGGGAAATAGGATGGAGAAAAAGACACAGATAGAAATCATAACTCTGAACGTGCAGGGGATTAACATTCTCATAAAACAGAAGCAGATAGCAGAATGGATTAAAAACCATAATCCTACAATATGCTGTTTACAAGAAACGCGTTTGAAACGGGGGGATACACATAGGGTAAAGGTAAAATGCTGGAGTAAAATATATTGTGCCTCAGCTAAAGTAAAAAAAGCAGGTGTAGCAATCCTAATCTCAGACAAAGCAAAAGTAAAGATAGATTTAATTAAAAGAGATAAGGAAGGACACTACATCCTCCTAAAAGGCACCATAAACAATGAAGCAATATCATTGCTTAACATATATGCACCAAGTGGTAAGGCATACAAATTCTTAGAGGAGAGGTTAAGGGACTTACAGGAAGAAATAGACAGTAAAACTATAATATTGGGAGACCTCAACCTCCCCCTTTCTGAACTTGATAAATCTAACCTCAAAATAAATAAGAAAAAAGTTAAGGAGGTAAACAGAATTTTAGAAAAGGCACATATGATAGACCTCTGGAGAAAACTGAATGGGGATAAAAAGGAATATACTTTCTTCTCAAAAGTACATGGCACATACTCAAAAATTGACCATGTACTAGGGCATAAAAACCTCACAATCCAGTGCAGAAAAGCAGAAGTAGTCGAAGCATCCTTTTCAGATCATGACGCAATAAGAATCATTTTTAATAAAGAACCATGGAAAAATAAGCTAAAAACTAATTGGAAAAACACAGTGGGTTTTTCATTCTATTACAGTCTGAAGGATATTTGAGGTAAAAGAAGGAATCACCATTTTTTCCTGATAATAAGAATGAAGCATATTAATTTCATATCATTTTTTTTCTCCTTACAGTTTAGTAGCTATATTTTGTACCAACTGTTCTTACTATATTGCCTTAGTAAATACCTCTTTCTAAAAAGGTAACTAAATTTGGCTAATTGATAATGACAAATAATCATTGAGGAAAGCCCATTAGCATATAGCATTTACAAAAAAAATTCCCAAATGCCTCAAGTCTACCCCTAAAACACTAATGGAAATGCAATAGTTTTACTCTGGGAAAATGATCAGTGTAAGTTGGAGTTGGGACTATGCTACAAATGAACAATGAACCCATTTTCTACAGACAGATATGATATACTTCCTCTTCTTCTATCTGAAAAAGGAAGTTTAATAGGTGTATCTTATAAAAGTATATGAAACAAGGTTTTAACCCTAAAACAAATCTTATGTTTTAGTAAAAATATTTACTACCATTAATAATATTTTATTTGGTTGAAACAAAATTCAATGGAAAATCCAATAATAAAGTATCTGGAAGAAAAATAAGAAAATATTAGAGACTAATGATAAGGTATTCATTGAGGTCAAACTGTTTACTTATTAAATATATGAAAATGTTGTTAGTACTCTTAAAACTGTTATTGTTGCTAAGGTAGCTTGAAAGAAAGGTTGAGGTGAGTTCTGTGTGATTGAGTGATTCTAAAAAAAAACAAAATTGGGTAGCAAAAGGTAAAAACAAGTAATTATATTGTAAAAGTCGGGTGTGAAAGGAAGAACTAATAGAGTAGAAGCAGGTGGGGTGGAGAGCTGGTAACGTTGGAATCTTACTCTCATCTGGGTTGAAGAGGAAATGGCATGCACATCTGGAAGGGTATAGAAGTCTTCTGAACACGTAGACAGGAGAGAAAACTAGGGGGACAGGGGAGGGGAGGGACTTTTAGAGAAGTGTGTGAATTTGGGAGGAGGGATGGGAGACTTTTGGAGGGGTGTGTGTACTGAGATCAGGAGGAGATGGGACACTTGGAGGAGTGGGTGGGAGAGTAGGGAGAGAAGATAAGGTAACAGGGATAGGGTAAAAAGAGAGGCTGAGAAAGAAAATATTGAATAAAAATAAGATGGTGGGAAATTCACAAATAGTAATTAGAACTATGAATGGGAATGGGATGTTTATAGCCGTTCTCCTTGTGGTAGCAAAGAACTGGAAATTGCACGGATTCCCATCAATTGGGGAATGGCTGATCAAGTTGTGGTATATGGTTGTGATGGAATATTACTGTGCTATAATAAATGATGAGTTCAATGATCATAGAAGGGCATGGAAAGCCTTGCATGAAATGATGAAGCATGAAGCAAACAGAACCAAGAGAACATTGTGTACCATAACAGCAATATTGTTTTAAGAATGACTGAGCAACTCAGTGATTGTGATTATTATAAATACTTAAATTAAAACTAAAGGATAGATAAAGAAAGGTGCTGTCTACTTCCAGAGAAAGAACTGATAAATAGAGGTATGTACAGAATAATTTTACATGCACAAATGTGTGTATGTGCATATACATATATGTGTGTGTGTATATATATATGGGTATATATGTGTGTATATGTATACATATACATATAGGTATGTATGTATGTATATATATGTGTGTGTGTGTGTGTGTGTAAGGGTAATCATTTCTAGGGCAAGGGCAAAGAGTAAAAAAAAAGAAAGAAAGAAACTTAAATGATAAATTTGTTGTATTTTTATAGGAAATATCAAGTTTTACATGGCAGATTTGCTGTTTCAAATGCAATCATCATTTTTATTGCACTGTATTATGCTTGTTTTGTTCTATGAATCAAAAATAAAATAATTTAAAATAAAGACAACATACTGATACTGATTCGTTATTGAAAATAATTATGAGTATAATTGTATATAATAATTATAATAAAATATAATTATAATGACAAAGGTATATTGTAAGGAACTTCACATTGAAAGGTATGCTCTCTCATCATGAGTTATATAAGAATATCATTATGACTATTTTATGTTCTAATATGAAATTCTATAGAATTTTATCAATAAATAAGTTGAATTTTACATTTTTAAGATTTATTTCCATTTTGCTATAAAATTATAATAACATTTCGTTTGCATTTGATAATGGTCTGAGACAATTGTTTGTGTGGATTGTTTTATGAAAGGTGTGAGCAGGGTGCAACAATTTTTTAAAGGAAGAAACTGCTACCTAAATTTTGGGAAATATTGGAGTAACATGTGTGCATTTACATACAAACTTATAGCATTATAACACAATCCCACTTTACCCTAGCTGATGAAAGATTGTTTTGATATTATATATTTATATTTTAGTAGGAATGAGGTTTTTTTTTCCAATATGTGCTACTTCTCTGGAATAATTTCATTTTAATTCCATGCTAAGGCTTGGGAATATATAAAGCAGAAAGTTAGTCCCTGCTCTCAAGTAATAGAGATAATACATAAAAGGAAGCTTTAGGGGCTGGGGAAGATGGAGATACCTAGATTGAGGGTGTTATAGAGAAACATCAAGGAGGAGAGTGATAAGTACAGTCTGGGTTGAAATGAAAATATAACATAGCTGTCCTGGATATTCCCCTTAAAATAAAGTTTCTGAGAGGAACCAGCCAGAAGGAAAGGCCAAAGGGGCCAGAGGTACTTCCAATATGTAAAGTCCAGGGCTGGTGTAACCTTCCAGGATGAAGAAGTTTAGGTTTCTAGGGCATCTTAAAGAAGTCAAAGATGAGAATGAGCAGTGCAACATGAAGAGCAATGAACATATGAATCTAGTTTCACTAAACAATGGAGTCAGGATCCAAAAAGTTCTTCGCAAGACAGAGCACTGGGCCTTTCTAATATTTCTAATAAGATGAAATTCAATAGGGACAAAATTAGTCCTACACCTGGAATCAAAAAACCAGCTTCACAAACACAAGAAAAGAGAGGCATGCTGAGACAACAATTTGAGAAGACTAGGGAGTTCTCACTTGACTGCAAGTTCAATGTGAATGTGATCTTGGGCTGCATTAAGTGAGGCATTGATTCCAGGAACGACGAGGCAACAATCCTACTATATTTTGCCCTCCACAGAACTTATTTGAAATGTCGTATATTATTCTGGGTGCCACAGTTTAAGAAGGACATTGATAATCTGGAAAGTGTCATGATGATGATAATGAGGATGAGGATGAGGATGATGAAGATGACAAGCATTTATAAAGCATTTTAAATTTTGTAAAGCTCTATACATGTTATCTTTTTTGAGGATGGTGAAGGACCTTGAGTCCATGTCATATAAGTATCATTTATGATTTGTTCTATAGAAGACAGCACTTGGAAGAGGGGAAAAGACAAGATTTTAGGGATTTGAAGGACCATCATGTAGAGGAGAGATTAGTTTTATTTAGTGTGGCCCTAGAGGACAGAACCAGGAACAATGGGCCGAAGTTGCAAAGAGACATTTTAGAATTGATGTCAGGGAAAATGGAACAAAAAAATTCCTAACAATGAAAATTGTCTGAAAGTAGAATAGGTTCTTTCAAGAGATGGTAGGTTCTTCCTCCTTGGAAGTCTTCAAACAGATGCTTGGTAGAAAAGGGGTACAGCAAACAGAGTGCTGGGCCTGGAATTAGGAAGTTCAAATTTGGCCAGAGACACTTGCTACCTGTGTGACCCTGGGCAAGTTATTTAACCTCTCTTTGCCTCAGTTTCTCCATTTGTAAAACAGGAATAATAAAATCATCTACCTCTTAGGGTTATTGTGAGGATCAAATGAGATAGTAGCTATAAAGTGATTAGTACATTAACTACTATGATCATTATCATTATTATTGTTGAGTAAGGATTCCTGTCAGGTATGAGAAGGACTAGAAGGTCTCTAAATTCCCTTCCAACTATAATTTTATGATTCATATATATACATATATACACACATATATACATACATATATATATATATGGAGTTACACAAATTCTTACAATTGAAAACAGTGATCATAGCACCCAGCAAGCATTTTATCCCTTTCTAGAGTCAGTTTTCTCATTAGTAAAACAAAGAAAATAATACTTGTCTAAAAGTATTGTGGTAAGAATCAAATACCATAAAGTACATAACATACTTTGTAAGTTTTAAATCACTTTATAGATATCACATTAAATGAGAGGGGCACTAAATACACGCTTTCATTGATTTAAAGAACTTGTTGAGAAAAGTCCCTCTACTAATACAAATGAGGCACCTGCTATTCAACTCTACTTTTTGGAAGTGGCCTGGGATAGGGAAAGTTAAAGTGACTAGTCCAGGTACACACAACTTTTATGAGTCAGAAGTAGGACTTGAATCCAGAGACTTCAGATTCCAAAGTGACTCTGGCAGGTTGGCTCAATTATACTATTAATATAATTATTTTCATGAATCTCCTCATTTTCTGAGATGTCACCATCCTTTCATGATTCTTTTATATAATTTTGAGACTATTACATAGAAAGATAAAAGAAGTACTTTGTTAATTGATTAAATGTATTGAAATATAAAGTCAATTTATGTACTAAAAGCATCCTCAAAGATAGATCCAATAGCACACAAAATGAAAAAAATGCTATATACCTTATCTTGTTCCCATATGATATTGCATTTTTCAGTGAGATTTCTGTTTTTTTGAAAACTTTATTTTCCCCAAGAAATTCAGTGATTTTGAGTATTTGTCATGGAAGTACTACTAAAAACATTGTTCTTGAGTTTTGGTAGTTTTATGTTTCAATATTACATTCCAGAATATGTCTGTAGTATCCACGATCTGTGATAATGATTCAGCGAAAAGATAGTTTTGCTTTCTTTTTTTTAATTTTGAGTTTTGTATTTATAACATGGGGATATTATCTACTACTTTATGTCAGGGAAAAGGAATGATTCTGATTCTAGCCTCCAGGTCATTTCTTGCTAGATATTTGGTAGATGGCATACAGTACAGTGATATGTGCATAATCTCTATCATAGTTCTTAACCTGACTTGTGTAATTTGCACAATTTAAGGCCTCACTACTTAATGACAATATTTCCATAATTTCTGTTGCAGATGATCTGGTTCTAAATTACTATCAAAATTTCTCAGTTTCTATAAACAAATTTACATGACTTGCCCATTTGCTAGACACAGCATTTTAAACATATAGTTAGTTGAGTTCTAGTGGATGTTACACACAAAGGACCTCCTTTGGATTTCACTCTTGGAAATCAAGCATTTTATGGACTCCATCTGGAAGCAACCAATTTTTGGTTACTTTCTTCAAATATAGTGCCTTCTACCCCTTTACTATTACTGGGTCAAGCAATACCAAGTAGTTTCAAATGAGTTTTTCTAAGTTCTTAATGGTTTTATTATGTTCTCTGAGAATATCACTCAAATTTCTTTCATCTTTTTTCAAGGAAGTATAAAGCTTTTCACAGCTGCCACAGAGTAATGAACCTTGAGTTTTATTAATTCTATATGGGATATATCAGGGTACTTTCCAAATATATATATATTCTGTTGTACTATTCCAAAAGTATATATTAATATGAATATTGTGTTGATGTTCATTGTTTTAAATATAGTTTTCATATTGTGCTCTGAATTTAAGAAACTGCTAAGTCTCTTGACATTCAAACATATCTTTCTCTTTGATAGTTTAATGCTTGATTTGTTGTGCCCCGAGAAAATTAAGTTATTTATAAGTACTAAGTTAAACCTTGGTTCAATTTATCCTCTGGATTAGAGCTTGAAGTTTTCACTCTGGTACTGTTATATACATTAAAACTTTTTACAATCAAGTCATATCATTTGGGAAAAGATTCCATAAGATGGAAAAGCTATTAAATGTTTTTGGTGGAGCCACAAAAATTTATGTTATCTATTTGTGTTGACGGTTAACAAGATGCTCTGGTACAATTGTATTTTTAACTTGAAAGCCATACTTGGTGCAACATAGAAGAGAGCAAAATGGATTTAAGACTAGGGGAAAAAATAATAATGGACTTAAACACTGTCCTTGTGCCATGTTATACAAATTGTTCTGTATGATATTGTCTTGTTGACATCATATAAATAACAAAATTTGCCGTATATGCATCAAATATACCAGTGTTCTCACTGTCTTTGTAATTTTTCCATATAGTTGCAGTATATAAATAAGTCCTGTCAACCAAGGCAGAACTGAGTCAGCAAATGGAGTATAATTGTTATGTACTTTATTCATGTTGTTCAATAATTACCATTACCTCTTTCCACTCCTGGACATCTTTGAGACACCTTTTTGGATTCCTCAATCTATCATTATCTTACGTTTGTAAAATTTTTGATGAAATAAGCTATGAAGGTTTTATAGAAAGTACATAAACATGTTGTTAGACCGTATTTGGAGGAGACACTGCTTTTCTCATTGTTTAATGATAGGTATGTGAAGCCTTCCACTAAGGAAAGTGGAATCAAGCTTGAATCTGAAGAGAACATGATAAATTGTTTAATAGTAATTCATACAACAACATGAAGAATTTTAGCTGTGTTCTAGTTTTGCAAACTCTAACTGCAGTTACCTGTCTTTATGTAATGGTTCTTACATCCTAGTAATAGTTGGCAAGTTTGTTCTAGCTTTCATTTTTATTATATTGGACATTTTTCAAACAGAAATGATCAGAACTTTTTCCATATTTCATTCTCTGAGGTTATATATTTATATATATATATATATGTATATATATATGTGTGTGTGTATATATATATGTATATATATGTATATATATATATACACACACACACAGATATATATGTGTGTGTATGTATACACATATATACATATACATATATACATATATGCTTCTAAAATTACTTTTTTTCACAATTGGTCTGTAAATCAGACTCATGTCACCAAACTCCAAAAGGACTTTACAGATTTCTAGTTTAAACATGCCCATCTTCTTTTCAAAATAAGTTGACAAGTCAGTGTTGGTTATTAAGTTGTATTGTTTCTAGTTCTCTCTATGTAGTATTTTCTATTAATCTATTTCTTGATTTTAAAACCAATGCCAATGGTTTTGTTGGTTGCTGTTTTATAACATAGTTGGAGGTCTGGGAGTACCATTCCCTTCTCATTCCTAACTTTTTCCTCTTATTCTCAAAATTAATTTATTATTTTATTGATTTCTATAACGTATACATTTAATAATTTGTTTGGCATAGTTTTAAAGCTGTCAGTTAACTTAAGTATTATTGTAATTATTATATTAGAGTAGCCCAGTCCTGGGCATTGAATATTCTTCTATTTTTCTTCTTTATTTTTAAATTTTTCCTTTAATTTGTGGAATAAAACAAGCATTTCCATCACATAGAATAATAAAAAAATGATTGCTCATGAAACTGCAAATCTACTGTGTAAAACTTGCTATTCCTTTCAAATATACAACAAACATCATATAAATTTCTTTTTCCCCCTCTCCCCCACCCTGGGAATGGCTACCATTAGTCACAAATAGATAGATATAGATATAGATGTATACACATATATGTATGTATACACATATACATATATATGTAGAATTATTCTACAGATATTTCTATTTATCAGTTCTTCCTTTGGATACAAATAGCATTTTTCTTCATATGTCCTTTATAGTTAATTTGGGTATTTCTAATAGTCAAAGTAACTTGTTCACTCAAAGTATCTCTTAAAACAATATTGCTATTTCTTTACACAATTTTCTCTTGGTTCTGTTCATTTCGCTCTTCATTTTTTCATGCAAATATTTCCACATTTTTCTAAAATTCATTGAAGTCATCATTATATACAAAGAGAGAGAGGGGGAGAGAGAGAGAGAGAGAGAGAGAGAGAGACAGACAGACAGAGAGATAATTTGGTGCACAAATCCCCAAATATTTTTATGTATTGCATAATAATTTTGAATAGAATTTCTATTTCTATTATTAACTCTTTGATTTTGATATGTATATATAGAAATACTATTAATTTGGGACATATTTTGTGCCCTGCAACATTGCTAAGGCTATTAATTGTATTATTTAATATCTTTGCAGATCCCCTAACATTTTATGAGTAAACCATCATGTCATCAGAAAATCAGAAGTTTTATTTGCACTCTGCCTGTTACTACACTTTTCCTTTTTCTTTTGTCTTATTGCTATTGCTGGCATTTCTAGAACTATATCAAATAATAGTCAAGAGAGTGGGTATTCTTTTGTATTTATTGGGAAAGTTTTTAGTAATATAACCATAACAGATGATGCTTACTTTTGATTTTACATAGTTTTTAAATGGTATTTTTAAAAGTTCCTTAATGCATGTACTTTGTTGGCTTTTTAGTATAAATAAGTGTTATACTTTATCAAAAGTCTTTTACACATTTATTGAGACAATTATGTACTTTTGGATGATTTTATTTTTAATGTGACAAATTACGTAGTTGATATCCTTGCCTCCATCATAAAAATCCAACTGCATCATAATTGTTATATTCTGCTTGGAAGGATCTCATTTAAAACTTTTCAATCAGTATTCATTAATGATAACAGTCTATATTTCTACTTCTTTGTTTAATTGTTTCCTCATTTAGGTACTAGGACTATCTTTGCCTCATGAAAATAGTCAAGTAGAATCCTTTGGCTTTTAGTTTTTAAGAATAATTATTGTAGCATTGGGATAAATTGTTCTTCAGAAGTTTGGTAGAAATCTCCTCTGAATCCACTAGGACTGGGAGATTTTGTTTTCCTTTAATAGTTTCTTTACATCTAGTACTAGTTCTGTTTTAATATTGTATTTTTTAAGATCTCTATTTAGTCTTCTGTTAGTATGAATATTCTATATATTAAAGCATTACTTTAATTATTTTCTGTTCTCAGTTTTATAAAAAGGAGGTTTTTATTATCTTTTTTAAATTGTTTTTCTGCTTTTGTTGTAATTTTACCTTGTACATCTGTTATTTTGTTGATTTGTTTTCTTTTTTAAAATTAAGATTTTGGATTTTTAGTTTACAACACTCAGTTCGACATGATTTTGAGTTCCAGATTTTCTTCCCTCCCTCCCCCTCTCCCTCCTGGAGAAGGCATGGAATCCAATATACCTTAACTTTGCGTTAAACTTATTTACACAATAGTCAAGTTGTAAAGAAGAATTATGACCAATGGAATGAATAATGAGAAAGAAGAAACAAAACCAAAAAAAAAACAAAAAACAAAAACAAGAGAGAAAAAACAAAAGACATAAATAGAAGAACAAATAGTTTGCCTCAATCTGCATTCAGACTCCATAGTTCTTTCTCTGGATGTAGATAGCTCTCTCCATCATGAGTCCTTTGAAGTTGTCTTTGAACCTTGTATTGCTGAGAAGAGCAAAGTCTATCAGGGTTAGTCATCACAGAATCCATATATCTGTGGTTGTGTATAATGTTCTCCTAGTTCTGCTCCACTCACTCAGCATTATATCATGTAGGTTTTTCCAGGTTATTATGAAATCCATGTCTTCCCTCTTTCCTATAGCACAATAGTATATACCACAACTTGTTCAGCCATTCTTCAATTGAATTCTTCAATCCATTCAAATTCTAGTTCTTTGCTACTAAAAAAGAGCCATTACAAAGATTTTTGTACATATGGGTCATTTACCCACTTGTGTGATCTTTTTGGGATACAACCCTAGAAGTGGTATGGCTGGGTCAAAGGGTACGAACATTTATATAGCCCTTTGGGCATGGTTCCACATTGCTCTCCAGAATGGCTGGATCAGTTCACAACTCCATCAGCAATGTAACAGTGTTCCAATTTTCCCACATCCTCTCCAGCATTTATCATTTCCCTGTTTTGTCATTTTAGCCAATCTGACAGGAGAGATGTGGTACCTAAGAGTTGTTTTAATTTGCATTTCTCTAATCAGTAGTGATTTCAAGCATTTTTTTATATGCCTATTCCCCTGAAAACTGCCTGTTCATATCCTTTGACCATTTCTCAATTGGGGAATGACTTGTATTCCTATAAATTTGGCTAAGTTCCCTGTGTATTTTAGAGATAAGGCCTTTATCAGAGACATTAGTTGTAAAGATTTTCTCCCAATTTTTGGCTTCATTCCAAAATCTTTTTTGCATTGGCTTTTTTAATACAAAACTTTTCAATTTAACATAATCAAAATTATCCATTTTGCATTTTGTAATGCTCTCTATCTCTTGCTGTACCGTGAATTCTTTGCTTTCCCATAAATCTGTTAGGTAACTATTTCTTTCTTTCCTAAATTGCTTTTAGTACCAGCCTTTATTCCTAAATCATGAACCCATTTTGACTTTATTTTGGTATATGGTGTAAGATATTGGTCTATGCCCAGTTTCTGCCCTACCATTTTCCAATTTTCCCAGCAGTTTTTTGTGAAATAGTGAATTCTTAGCCCAGAAGCTGGATTCTTTGGGTTTATCAAAGAGTAGATTGCTACAGTCCTTGACTACTGTATCTTGTGTACCTAACCTATTCCACTGATCCATGACTCTGTTTCTTAGCCAGTAGCAAGTAGTTTTGATGACTGCTGCTTTATAGTACAGTTTAATATTTGGCATGGCTAGGCCACCTTCCCTAGCATTTCTTTTCATTAATTCCCTAGATATTCTAGACCTCTTGCTCTTCAAGACAAATTTTGTTATTATTTTATCCAGCTCTGTAAAGTAATTTTTTGGTAGTCCAATTGCTATGGCACTGAATGAATAAATTAATTTAGGTAAAATTGTCATTTTTATTATGTCAGCTCAGGCTAACCATGAGCAACTGATATTTTTCAATTTATTTAGATCTGACTTTATTTGTGTGAAAAGTTCCTTGTAATTATGTTCATATAGGCCCTGGGTTTGTCTTGGCAGGTAGACTCCCAAATATTTTATAGTGTTTACAGTAACTTTAAATGGAATTTCTCTTTCTATCTCTTGCTTTTGGGCTTTGTTGGTAATGTATAGGAATGTCAAGGATTTATGTGGGTTTATTTTATATCCTGCAACTTTGCTAAAGTTGTTTATTATTTCAAGTAGTTTTTTATTTAATTCTCTAGTATTCTCTAAGTAAATTATCATATCATCTGCAAAAAGTGATAATTTAGTTTCTTCTTTGCCTGTTCTAATTCCTTCAATTTCTTTTTCTTCTCTTATCTCCTTTTCATCATCACATTGGTAAAAAGTCTATCCATTTTAAAGACCTTTCAAAGGACATTTTAAAAAAACATTTTTATAGTCTTTTGAGGCTTCCAGTTTATCTATTCTTCCTTTAATTTTCAGTATCTCCTTTTTATGCTTATTTTAGGCTTGTTTGTTTCTTGAATTCTTAATTTTTAAATGCATATTCAGTTTTATTAATGAATGTATTTAGAAATATAATTTCCCCAAATTACAGGGAGGACTGATAGTTACATTCCAGAAATTTTTGTACATCATTTCATCATTATTTTCATTTAACATAGTTATTCATTTTTTTTATTCTTTGACTCATTATTTAGTATTTCATTTTTTAGTCCATTTCTTTTGTTTGTTCTTCTTGCACTTATCACTATTTTTAGTGTACCATGGTATGCAAATGATATATTTACTGTCTCTGCCATTTTACATTTATTTGCAGTATTTATTTGCATATTTTTGCAAAAAATTAATGTAGTGCTGAGAGATTTTTTTTTATTCTGTACATGCCCTTTTTTTTAAGGGCGGAGGTGTTTGTAGCAACAGATTGTGAGATTTTGTTTTCTCATCCCATCTGTCACTCTCTTTTAATTGGTTGTTTAAATCACCCATAGGTTTATATTTTCCTTCATTTATCGCCAATATTATTTTTTCTGAATTAGAATTTTCTGTTCTTTTTTTTAATGTCAGTACATTGTCTTTTCAGTTATTTTTTGTTAATCTTCTTTAAGCCAACCGTATTCCCACAAGCTCTTTCCTTAGTTGTGGAGTTCTATTTAATTTAGCAATCCCATTTTCTTCTATTTATCTAGGTATTTAATTCTTACCCTCTTTTTCCTTTTACTTAAGTAGTTAAAAAACTATCACTGAATTGAATTCCTTCTCCTAAACAAATTCTTGGTTATTACCAGGTATATCTGGCTCTCTACCCCTTTTTTGTTATCTTTCTTCAGTCTTAGAAGTACTGATTTTAATTGGAGATAAAAGGGATGGAAGTGTCACTCCTTGGCAGAAATTTTGCCTGTGCCCCTGATCATGCAGACCATTTCTACAATTTTTGCCCTGATCATGATAATTTTCTTTTCCATTTGCCAGTAAATCTCCTCTCTGTATCCATGCCCTTCCAGCCTCCTGGATACTAGTGGAGAATAGAAGCTTGGATATCCCTTCTCCTGGTGCAAGATACTGTCCTTGGAGGGACAACACACTCTAAGATGTCTCTCTCTGAGCACTAAATTCCTTCAGACTATGCACATTGAAGGTCCTCATCTCTCTTTAAAGATTATCTCTCTTCCCACAATGAAAATATTCTTTGGTGGGACACATTCCAACCTTCCAACAGTCTCCCTTTTCTTTCCTCATTTTTTCAAATTTTCTCTTTGCCACCTCACCCATTCTTCCATAACTCCTCTTCTTCCCAAGAGACTACTGTTATGGTAATTAGGGTGGGACTTTTTTTTTGTTTTCTCTTTTAGAATGCTAAGGTAATCAAGTACCTTTGCTGAGTCTTGCCTTTCAAATGTAATGGCAAGCAATGTGGACTTCTTGTTGTCTTTTGTTTCTTTGATTGAATCAAGACTCTTTGACCCACTTAAGACACAAGAAAGCCTAGTTCACGTAGGTTTGAGCTGCATGCTTGTGACACCCTTTGACCCTGAAGAAGTGTATATAAACTTAGAGGTTAGCATTTTCCCTTTGGGGGCACACTCATTGGAAGGGTGTTGGTGATTTGGCCACATGAGACTCTGGGTAGCTGTTAGAGCTCCCCCCCCCCCCCGCTCTGGCTTTGAAAACCCAGATGTTGATGCTTCTCTGGTAACTATGTATTGCTATGGATAGACTGATTTATGTTTTTTGCTCTGTTTATATAATATATGCTTGTAATTTCTGTTTGTATTCTCTCCAAAGTTCAGAATGTCAGCTTTTCCCCCTGAACTAAGTGAATGATATATGTATGTTTAATTAAAGTAACCTTATTAACCCCTTAAAGTTGCTTTATTTAAAAAAGCAGATCAAAGAAGCTGTGCTAGCAACCCTTCTGTGTGCTGGTGTTATCAGTCTTTCACAGCCACAGTAGTGGCAAGCAACATTGTTGTTACAACTAGAGAAGTTATTTTCGCTTCATTGTCTACCATTGACCTGATTAAGGCACATCATAGATTTTTGTCAATCTCTCTTTTACTCTGCACTTTATACATCCATGTATACATTCTCTCTCTGTCTTTCTCTGTCTCTCTCTCTTTCACTCTCTCTCTCTCTCTCTCTCTCTCTCTCTTTCCCTCTCTCTCTTTCTCTCTGTCTATCTGTCTATCTCTCTCTCTCTCTCTCTCTCTCTCTCTCTCTCTCTCTCTCTCACATACACACACACACACACACACTCACACACACACAAATGATTCCTCTGTATGCCTGATGTTGAGAGGGTTGTGCCCCCCATTTTTTTCATGTCTATCCCTTTAACATCACCCTGTTTTATCTTTATTAACCTATGTACTTTTATTTTTCTTCTCTTTTTTGTAAATTTAATTTATTTATTTAACATATTTAGTTTTCAGCATTGGTTTTCACAAGAGTTTGAATTATAAATTTTCTCCCCATTTCTACCCCCCCTCTCCCCACTCCCAGATGGAGTATATTCTGGTTGCCCTGTTCCCCAGTCAGCCCTCCCTTCTGTCACCCCACTCCCCTCCCATCCCCTTTTCCCTTTCTTTCTTGTACGGCAAGATAAATTTCTATGCCCCATTGCCTGTGTATCTTATTTTCAAGTTGCATACAAAAACTATTTTTTTTTTGTTTTTGAATGTCTGTTTTTAAAACTTTGAGTTCCAAACTCTACCCCCTCCTCCCTTCCCACCCACCCTCCCTAAGAAGTCATACAAGTCAACACAGGCCACATGTGTGTCGTTGTGTATCACCCTTCCACAATACTCATGTTGTGAAAGACTCACTGTATTTTGCTCCTTCCCAACCCATACCCCTTTATTGAATTTTCTCCCTTGACCCTGTCCCCTTTCAAAAGTGTTTGATTTTGATTACCTCCACTCCCATCTGCCCTCCCCTCCATCATCCCCCTCTTATTTTTATCTTCTTCCCTCTTCTTTCCTGTGTGGTAAGATACCCAATTGAGTATGTATGGTATTCCCTCCTCAGGCCAAATCTGATGAGAGCAAGATTCGCTCATTCCCCCCTCACCGGCCCTCTCCCCTCCTCCCCCAGAACTGCTTCCTCTTGCCACCTTTATGAGAGATAATCCACCCCATTCTATCTCTCCTTATCTCCCTCTCTCAATATATTCCTCTCTCATCCCTTAATTTGATTTTATTTCTTTTAGGTATCTTCCCTTCATCTTCACCTCACCCTGTGTCTGCTCTATCTCTCTCTCTCTGTCTCTCTCTCTCTCTCTCACTCTCTCTCTCTCTCTCTCTCTCTCTCTATATATATATATATATATATATGTATATGTATATGCATATATATATGTACCCGTACATATATACATATAATTTATATATATACATAAACATATATATATATATATATATGCATATTCCCTTCAGCTACCCTAATACTGAGGTCTCATGAATCACACACATCATCTTTCCATGTAGGAATGTAAACAAAACAGTTCAACTTTAGTAAGTCCCTTGCAATTGCTTTTTCTTGTTCTTTTTCTTGATTACCTTTTCATGCTTCTCTTGATTCTTCTGTTTGAAAGTCAAATTTTCTATTCAGCTCTGCTCTTTTCACTGAGAAAGCTTGAAAGTCCTCTATTTTATTGAAGGTCTATATTTTGCCTTGGAGTATGATACTCAGTTTTTCTGGGTAGGTGATTCTAGGTTTTAATCCTAGCTCCATTGACCTCCGGAATATCGTATTCCAAGTCCTTCGATCTCTTAATGTAGAAGTTGCTAGATCTCGGGCTATTCTGATTATGTTTCCACAATACTCAAATTGTTTCTTTCTGGCTGCTTGCAATATTTTCTCCTTGATCTGGGAGCTCTGGAATTTGACAACAATATTCCTAGGAGATTTCTTTTTGGGATCTATTAGAGGAGGTAATTGTTGGATTCTTTCAATTTCTATTTTGCCCTGTGGCTCTAGAACATCAGGGCAGTTCTCCTTGATAATTTCTTGAAAGATGGTATCTAGGCTCTTTTTTTGATCATGGCTTTCAGGTAGTCCAATAATTTTTAAATGATCTCTCCTGGATCTATTTTCCAGGTCAGTGGTTTTTCCAATGAGATATTTCACATTGTCTTCCATTTTTTCATTCCTTTGGTTCTGTTTTATAATATCTTGATTTCTCATCAAGTCACTAGCTTCCACTTGCTTCAATCTAATTTTTAAGGTAGTATTTTCTTCAGTAGTTCATTGGACTTCCTTTTCCATTTGGCTAATTCTGCCTTTCAAGGCATTCTTCTCCTCATTGGCTTTTTGGAGCTCTTTTGCCATTTGAGTTAGTCTGTTTTTTAAGGTGTTGTTTTCTTCAGTGTATTTTTCAGTATTGTTTTGGGTCTCCTTTAGCAAGTCATTGACTTGTTTTTCATGGTTTTCTCGCATCCTTCTCATTTCTCTTCCCAATTTTTCCTCTACTTCTCTAACTTGCTTTTCCAAATCCTTTTTGAGCTCTTCCATGGCCTGGGACCAGTTCATGTTTTTCTTGGTGGCTTCTGTTGTAGGCTCTTTGACTTTGTTAACTTCTTCTGTCTGTATGTTTTGTCTTCTTTGTCACCAAAAAAGTATCCAAAGTCTGATACTGAATCTGGGTGCATTTTTGCTGCCTGGCTATATTCCCAACCAACTAACTTGACCCTTGAGTTTTTTAGCGGTATGACTGCTTGTAGACTAGAGAGTTCTATGTTCCACGTTTGGGGGGGAGGTGCCAGCTCTGTCACACCAGCACTAATCCTTCCCCAAGAACCCCCAACCCAGACTGGGCTTAAATCTTCAGCAGGCTGTGCATTCCTGCTCTGATCCGCCACTTAATTCCTCCCACCAGGTGAGTCTGGGGCCAGAAGCAACTGCAGCTGTAGCTGCCCCATGTCCGCTGCCCCCGGGGCCGGTAGCCAAACTGTGAACTCCTTCCACTCCCACAGCTTTTCCCACTAACCTTCTCTGTTGTCCTTGGTGTTTGTGGGTTGAGAAGTCTGGTAACTGCCGCAGCTCACTGATTCAGGGCGCTAGGGCCCGCTCTGCTCGGCTCCTGGTCTGGTTGGTCTGAGCAGCTCAAACTGGGCTCTGCTCTGCTCCCAGCTCCCAGCTCCGTGCGGGATAGACCTCACCCAGAGACCATCCAGGCTGTCCTAGGCTGGAGCCCTGCTTCCCTCTGCTGTTTTTGTGGGTTCTGCAGTTCTAGAATTGGTTCAGAGTCATTTTTATGGGTTTTTGGAGGGACTTGGCAGGGAGCTCACGATAGTCTCTGGTTTCCTGGCCCCATCTTGGCTCCGCCCCCTATTTTTCTTCTCTTAACACTAGTTTTATTATTTAATATTTCAGTTTTCTACATTGATTTCCACAAGATTTAGAGTTACAAATTTTATTCCCATTTCTACCCTCCCCCTACTCCAAGATAGCATATATTCTGATTGCCCTGTTCCCCAGTCAGCCCTCCCTTTTGTCACCCCACTCCCCCCAATCCCCTTTCCCCTTACTTTCTTGTCAGGCATAATAGATTTCTATGCCCCATTCCCTATATATCTTATTTCTCAATTGCATGCAAAACAACTTTTTTTGAGCATCTGTAATATCAATAAAATTTGGATTTTTCACTGTTTTAGAATGATAAATTAATTAAGTGTCTTTGAGCCTTACTAGGTGCGAAGCCCCAGGCCCAAACCCCTATCTACTAGGTGCTAAGCCTATGTGGGTGCGAAGCCCTCAGGGTCCTAAAGGGAGTTGCTAAGACTAGAGCCAAGAGTAGGAGCCTAAGTTCTGGTCACTCAGATGACATCTGATGATGAATAAAGGGTATATAAAAAGAGAAAATAGAGGTATTCACTAAGACTCTCACTCTTGGAGGAGTGCTAGCTCTGGGCAGCCATTGTAAGAGCGAGATGTTTTCTCATTAACGGTAAATTGTATTTGGTCTGTTTTTTATAACGTATGTTTGTAATTTGTTCATATTTGCTCTGAAGTTCAGGGTGCTGGCTTTTACCCCTGAATTAAGTGAATAATGTTTGTATGACGGGTTGAAATAAGATTGTTGACCCCTCAACATTGCTTTCCTTAGTAAAGCAGCTCAAAAGAACTTGTGCTGGCAGCCTTCTTGTTATTGGGCTTGTGTTGGTCTTTCGCCCCCACAGCAGCTGCTAGCCAAATTATTGAAACAGCATCCGCTTTTAAAACTTTGAGTTCCAAGTTCTCTCCCCTCTTCCCTTCCCATCCACCCTCTCTAAGCAGGCAAGCAATTCAACATAGGCCACACATGTATCATTATGTGAAACAATTTTGTGAAAGACTAACTATATTTCCCTCCATCCTATCCTGTCCCCTTTTGCTCAATTTTCTCCCTTGACCCTGTCCCTTTTCAAAAGTGTTTGCTTTTGATTTCCTCCTCCCCCATCTGCTCTCCCTTCTATCATGCCCCCCTTTTAATCCCTTTCCCCTTACTTTCTTGTGGAGTAAGATACCCTATTGAGTGTGTATGTTATTCCCTCCTCAAGTCAAATCCGATGAGAGCAAGATTCACTCATTCTCCCTCATGTGCCCCCTCTTCCCTTCCAAGAGAACTGTTTTTTCTTGCCACACTTATGTGAGATAATTTACCACATTACATCTCTCCCTTTCTCCCTCTCTCAATATATTCTTCTCATCCCTTAATTTTGTTATATTTTTTTAGATATCATCCCTTCTTATTCAACTCACCTTGTGCCCTCTGTCTATATAGATATATATATATATATATAGTAAGCCCCTAATGGTTTCTCTGCCTTGTTTACCTTTTCATGCTTCTCTTGATTCTTGTGTTTGAAAGTCAAATTTTCTATTCAGCTCTGGTCATTTCATTGAGAAAGCTTGAAAGTCCTCTATTTTACTGAAAACCCATATTTTGCCTTGGAGTGTTATACTCAGTTTTGCTGGGTAGGTGATTCTTGGTTTTAATTCTAGCTCCTTTGACCTCCAGAATATCATATTCCAAGCCATTCAATCCCTTAATGCAGAAGCTGCTAGATCTTGTGTTATCCTGATTGTGTTTGCACAATGCTCAAATTGTTCCTGTCTGGCTGCTTGAAATATTTTCTCCTTGACCTGGGAACTTTGGAATTTGGTGACAATATTCCTAGCAGTTTTCTTTTGGGGATCTTTTTCAAGAGGTGATCAGTGTATTCTTTCACTTTCTATTTTACCCTGTGGCTCTAGGATATCAGGGCAATTTTCCTTGATAATTTCTTGAAAGATGATATCTAGGCTCTTTTTTTGATCATGGCTTTCAGGTAGTCCAATAATTTTTAAATTATCTCTCCTGGATCTATTCTCCATATCAGTGGCTTTTCCAACGAGGTATTTCACATTGTCTTCCATTTTTTCATTCCCTTGATTCCACTTTATACTGTCTTGATTTCTCATAAAGTCACTAGCTTCTACTTGCTCCAATCTAATTTTTAACATGGTATTTTCTTCAGTGGTCCTTTGGACCTCCTTTTCCATTTGGCTAATTCTGCCTTTCAGGGCATTCTTCTCCTCATTGGCTTTTTGGAGCTCTTTTGCCATTTGGGTTAGTCTACCTTTTAAGGTGTTATTTTCTTCAGTATTTTTTTGGTTCTCCTTTAGCAAGTCATTGACTTGTTTTTCATGGTGTTCCCACATCACTCTCATTTCTCTTCCCAATTTTTCCTCTACTTCTCTTACTTGATTTTCCAAATCCTTTTTGAGCTCTTCCATGGCCTCAGACCAATTCATATTTTTCTTGCAGGCTTTTGATATAGGCTCTTTGACTTTGTTGACTTCTTCTGGTTGTATGTTTTGATCTTCTTTGTCACTAAAAAAGAAGATTCTAGAGTCTGAGTCTGCATCCTTTTTTGCTGCCTGGTCATGTTCCCAGCCAACTACTTGACCTTTGAGCTTTTTGTCAGGGTATGACTGCTTGTAGAGTAGAGAGTGCTTTGCCCCCAGCTTTAGGGGCTGCGCTGCTGTTTTCAGAGCTACTTCTACTGTACTGTCACCACAACCTCTGCCACAACAGTGCTCCTCCTCCCCCAAGAACTGCCAACCAGGATTGCAACCCAGATTCAAGCAGGGCAAAGCAAGCCATGCACTTCCACTCTGGTCTGCCTCTTGATTCCTCCCACTGTGTGAGCCAGGGACTCTGGATGCAGCTGACACTGAAGGTCCATCACCACACTACCTCTGTCACCCCCAGGGCTGGGGCCAGGCCACACTCTAACCTGAGCTAATCATTTACCCACTAACCTTATCTGTGGTCTTTGGCATTTGTGGATTGAGAAGTCTGGTTACTGCCATACCTCAATGATTCTTGGTCCTAAGGAGAGTTCCAATTGATTCCTGGTGTTGTCTGTCCTGGCACAGCCCAAGTTGGGCTGTGCTCTGCTCCCAGCATGGTGCAATAGACCCTTCCCAGTGACCATCCAGGCCACCTGGGCTGCAGACCTGCTTCTCTCTGCTGTTTTGTGGGTTCTTCAGCTCTAGAATTTGTTCAGAGTCATTTTTACAGGTGTTTGAAGGGATTTGGGGGAGAGGTTAAGCAAGTCTCTGCTTTCCAGCTGCTATCTTGGCTCCACCACCTATGTACTTTTAGATAGAAATCTTTAATAGTCTCTCTGTTATGTTGTTTTTAACCCCAAAGGCATTCTTTTCTTTCTAAATTTTCTTAGGGTAATTTCTTTTATTACTTGTGCTTTCCTAGGTTGCTGAATTTATTTGCCTTTTTGTGTGTTTCTAATATCTGGGGTGCTTGCAAAACAAAATATCTTGTCAAGTCTCTTTTGTACAAGAATGCTTCAAATGCCTCTATTTCATACAATATCTTTTTTTTCTGACGTTGACAATTAGGCTCCGGTTTGCAGACTATATCACCTTGGGTTCCATCTTGAGCTCCTTTGCCCTTTGGGACACTCTATTTTCTCTTGCATTTTCTGGCAGATTCATAAAAGTCTGGTAATGTTTTAATTTCCTTTCCTTAAGATTTCTCTTAGTTCCTTGTGAAACATGTTTTATCATTGGAATTGTTAAATTTTTCCACTATGTTCCTTAGACAATTGTAACATAGAATTTTGCTTTGTTTTGTTTTTCAAGAGTTTACACATTAATTCTCTTGATTGGAACTTTGTTTTCTGTATTCAGAAATTTCTTGTATTACTTCTTGCTTTACGGTGTTCAGGTTGTTTATTTCTGTAATTCTGGGGTGCTTAAGATGCTTAAATTGAACTTATCTTCAAGATCATCACATTTATTTATTTATTTTGCAAGGGGGAAGGCAGGGCAATTGGGGTTAAGTGACTTGCCCGAGGTCACACAGGTAGTAAGTGTGTCAAGTGTCTGAGGCCACATCATATTTATCAAAATGTTCTTTTAGTGCTAATGTTTTTTGCTTCTCATATTCCCATATGTCCTTCATTTCTGTGTAAATATACATTCTCAATCAGTTTTTCCCTCAAGTGTTTCTTTAGAAAGACTTCTTTGGATTTTTTCCCCTATTCTTCCTTTTATTTCTGATGTGCCAGGCCATAAATTCTTACATTCACTCTTACTTCCCTCTGGAACCATTTGAAATCACCAGCTGCAGTTCCACACTCTCTTGAGAATGCACAACATGTTCTGCTTGCCTCATCAGGTATTGGTGCAATTTCCTTTATATTACAATATTTATTCAGAGATTTGTAAACTCAATTAGATGTCCTGGTGGTCCCCCTTCCTTCTGTTTTAATAGCCTCCTCTTGATTTATCTGCTTGTGCTCAGATTTTTACCAAATTTTCTTTCAACTAAGTAATTGATAATAGCAGTCTTCTTTCTTATATTCCTCTGTTATTCACTGTTTTATTCCTCCTTCTTTGATGGCAAATCAACTGAGGGCCAGACCTCAAAGCTGTTTCAGTCTCTATATTGAAGAATTCACTTTTACCTGGCTTTTCAGTTCCTGCCCTACGTGATTTCTGCGGGGACAGAACTGGACCCCTCTGGATCCTAGTCCCATTTCCTTCAGGCCTCATGCAGCTCTAAACTGCATAGAAACATACACTAGAAACTTCTCTCAATTCCTTCTGTTCTTTAGTTCTCTGGTGAGGCATTGGTGTGGCATTCTGCCACTCCAAATAGAGTACACTTCCACTTTCCTATATTTCCATCTCCTCAGATTTTTTGGGGGGGGTGGTGTGGGTGTGTGTGCACATGTGTGCACAGTTGAAGTCTGCTGCTTGTTGCCACAGAATGATGGAATGAGGGCAGGTGTATGATGGGTATGATGTGTAGCAGAAATGAGTAAACTAGTCAGTAAATCCCACAACACAAACCTCTCATCCTTCCTCGTCAGAAGTCAGAGGTTAATGGGAGAAATGGTGCTGAGCAAGCTCATTAGGGAATAGAGATTAGCATCCTCTGGGGTTAATTCATTGGTTGTTAACTCATTCAATTTCTTGGTGCCTTGGTCTATGATGAAAGCTACAATTACTTTACCCCCTGAACATAATTGGTTTTAAGGGAAGGAGTTTTGAGAGTTCATGAATATTGGAGAAAACTTCTGGTCCCCCAAGTCTTGTTAGTCATCTGACCCAGAAGTCTAAGAGCTGAGATTCTAACGGAGAAGACAATAAATAAAGAAGATCTGGGAAAGGGCGGTATAGTGTGAAGCTAGATAGGAAGTGATTTGGAGGCCTGGTTTTAGGCAAGATGACTAGAAATTCTACCCACCAGGGTTAATAGACTCAGGGGAGGAGTCAAAGTTTTCAGTGAGGGGTGGGAGCTAAGGAGGTAATGATAGCAAGGGATTTCATTGCATTGTGAAGAAATTACCAGCAATCATTTTCCTCACAGTGATCAGGATGCTAACTCAGTTAGAACTATTGCCAGAATTTAGTTCATAAGCATTTCAAGGACCTGAGAAGCCTATATAGCTCTGTCTAAGCAGATAGAATCCCCACTGTACATCACCCTAGCTATGCTTCCCCTACTTTTCTACTGCCTTTGTCAATAACGTGGATAAAGGATTAGAATTTTAAGAGGTTATTAATATTATTATTAATTTTAGCTGCTGCTAAAACCAGCTGATACTGGATTTCCAGCACTCTTTTCCAAATATCATTACTTGCCAGGGACATTTCATCAGCTACATGTCCCATTAGTTAGTGGGATAGATAGGGTTTGGATGGAAGGTAAGAGCATGAAGACAAGAGAGATCAGTTAGGAAGCTACTATAGTTGTCTAGGTATGAAGTAATTAAGAACATGAGGAAGTCTTGGCAAAAGGAAGAAAAAGGAAGGGAGAGGTGCAAGTGATGGAATGAATTAATTAAAGCTTCAAGATTGAATAGATATAGAGACTCAGGGAAAGGAAATCAAAGATGAATTAAAGTAATTAATCCTCTTAAGTAGGTAAATGTTGGTTCCATTAACAGGAATAGGGTAATAGAAGGAATAGGTCATTTTGAAGATAAAATGCTAGACCCTGAGTCAAGAAGACTTGAATTCAAATCTTTTTTTCTTTTAGTTTTAAAATTTATTTTAAACTTAAATACAAAATAAGAAAGGAGAAAAAGCATTACCATGTACACAGCAGAACATAAGAGAAGATTCACTATAAATCAAGAAATTTGTATTTCAAGAAAGCCAATATGATAAATACTAAACTATTTTCAAAGCTGTCCATCTTTGCTTCCTCCTAGGTTTTCTTTTTGTCCTCTTCTGTGCACTTTTTATTTTATTTTTCCCCTTCCCCAAAGACTACATATATATGTATATATACACACATATATAAATATATGTGTGTGTATGTAAACACATATATGCAATCATATAGATATCCATAAACACACATATATACACTCAAACATGCATATGCAAGATGATATTATGCTTATTTCCACTTTCATCTGTTTTTCTGAAGGTAGATAGCATCTTTCTTTATCATTCAAAGTCTTTTTATATTTTTATAATCTACCAACCCATCATTTCCTACACCACAATATTCTGACCCAATCACATTCTTATATTGTCTATGAGGTCTTTCCCCCCAACTTTCTGCATTCCCTCCATTTTTGGCTACATAGGTTTTATTTATACAGGAAATTTTTAATTTAATATAATCAAAATTATCCATTTTATACCTCAACACTGTTCTCACATTATAGTATTGTGTAAGGTCCGATACTACTGAATCTAGTGCCTTCACATCTTTTTTCCATGATTTCCTTGAAGTTCCTGACCTTCTGCTCTTCCAAATGAACAAAGTTATTATTTTTTCTGACTCAGTAAAATAATTATTAGAGATTTAATTGATATGGTGTTACATAAATAGATTAGTTAGGAAATATTGTCATTTTATTATGTGAGCTATACCTACCCATGCACAATAAATATTACTTCAATTATTTAGACCTAACTTTGTGTAAAGGGTGTTTTATGTTTATACTTCTATAGTTCCTGTGTCTGTTTTGTCAAGTATATTCTTGTATTTTTTAAATATTGTCTAGTTATTTTATATGCTCTAAAAATATTGATTAATATGCCTGACACAGTGTAGTTTCTCTCTTTTTCTCTTTTGATTAAATCTATTCTGACTTCAAATCTTCACTCAGAAACTTATTAGGTGTGTAACCCTGAACAAGTCACATAATCTCTGTCTACCTCAATTCTTTCATCTGTAAAAGGAGGACAATTATAACACCCACTTCCCAGGGGTGTTGTGAGAAACAAATAAGATAATATGTGTAAAACATTTTACAAACCTTAAAACACTAGATAAATGGTAGCTATTTAGTGTTGGTTTGGGGACCCCTTGAATGTAAGGTGCCAGAAGATAAATTAGGAGATTATTGTGTTATCTGATAATGTCTTACCCTGTTTGATGATTACTTATAGAACCTTATAGCTCCCTCAAATGTTCACAATTTTTATTAGAATCTCAGCTATAAAAATTCATCTAAGAAAGTGTCATATGAACAATAAGAAATACAGCTAGCTCAATTATCCATGGATAAGATGATGAGGAGTAGAAATTAATTAAATGCACAGATGTCCTCAAACTGCATTTTAGCCATTAGTTTCACTAGGGCTTTAGTCAGAGGTGCTAATAAGTTTTTTTAATTAAATTATTTGAATTTTACTTATTTCTCCTTCCCATCCATTGTTAAAAGTGCAAATGGACAGTCTGTTACCTAAAAGGTAGGAAGAGCAGAAAGAATGCTGGGCAATTAATAAACCATATTATTAGCCTTGAATAATTAAGATCTAGCACTCATATATCAACTTCACCCCATTACTTCCAGAATATGAGCAAGCAAGAGCACAATAAAGCAGGAACAGAGTGAGCAAGAGAAGAAAAAAAAAGGCTGAAGGAAAGAGACAGAACTCTAACTTTCAACTAAAGGGGGAAGGTGATTATATTATATGTACCTTAATGGCACATTACCAGAGAAGTCATTAAATTCAATTCATTCAGCAGGACAGGTCACATTACTATTCATAATATTTCTAAGAGAGTTGTTTCCATTTAACATGTGGTTAACTTTTCACTTTTCTCTCTAACAAAAGGTACTCCTGGTATTTGGAAGCTTCCTGAAAGATTGAGCAATTAAGCAAGTATTATTTCCAATGAGAAAATATTTTCCATTACTAGTCACAGTTATTAGATTTTGGTTCATTCATCCATATTTTTAAATAGGAAAATAATGAAGCAAATGTTTCACAAATAATTTAGAAGTTTATAATAGATCTAGCATTCTAGCATGAGATCCTTGTCTTCCACAAGATAGACAAATCAAATAAGTTCTCTTTTTGGAAAATACTGTTAAATTTGTAGCACTAGGAAAAATTATTTTGGAAATTTTAATAAAATCCTAATCAAAAATGAAAGAAGCTGAAATATTAAACAATATTTATTTACCATTATTCAATAAAAATTTTAACACATAAAGGTTCTTTGAAGAAAAGATTCAGACTTAAATGGCTGGGCAAAGAACAAATCATAGAAACAATAGATAAAAACATGGATTTATTTAATAGAGATATTGCATTATGTGGGGTAAGTATATATCTGTTATTCAAATATCAGGAAACATACCAAATGAAACTACTAGCCTATTTTAAAAGGTTTTGAAATTGAAGCAAGGCATCAACTTATTTTCAATAACAGCATTATTTTATTCGTCTCCTACCAATGCTAGGCTAGCTTCATGATGATTTTGTCTCTTCAGCCAACTCTCTCATTCTTTGGACAGAAAAGACATCACAGGGGAATAAAATCCTATTCAGATGTGGTCAGCATCAAACATATAAGGCAATTTTAATGTTTATAATTGTTTGCGTTTGTTTTCTAAGACTTGTTTCAAGATACTCTTTTAAAATATCTCTTCATCAATCCAAATCAAATCATATGATCAAGTGGATCCTGTGTGAGTAAGAGTATGGGAGAGAAGAATTGGGGGTGGAGGAATCGGGAGAAAGGTGCTGCAAGAGAGGAAGGTGGAATGTGGAGAAGGAAATGTGCAGCCAGTGGAGTTTCTTTTTCCTTATTAATGAAGCAATAAATCGGAAAACCTTTATTAGTCTCTTACTATGAAAAAGGTGCTGAGGATATAAAAATGAAACTGCCCTTTCCCACAAGGAACATATATTATGTTGAGGGAGATAAGATATACAAATGTCGTTCAGTCATTTCAGTTATGTTCAACTTTTCATGACTCCATTTGAAGTTTTCTTGGCAAAGGCACTAGAATCGTTTGTCATTTGCTTCTTGAGCTCATTTTACAAATGAGGAAATTGAGGCAAACAGGGTTAAGAGACTGGCCAAGAGTGGCACAGCTAGTGAATGTTTGAGGCTGGATTTGAATGGATATCTTCCTGATCCAAGGCCCAGCTCTCTATCCACTGTGCCTGCTAGCTGCCCACAACAATTGATTAAGTGTCAGGCTCTATGCTACATGCTGGAGATACAAATTCTAGAAAGAAACAAGCCCCATCTTCAGGGAGCTTACATTCTCCTGAACAGTGCTTACCTTATTGTTGCTCATTTGTTTACAATCATGTTTAACTCTTTGTGACTCCATTTGGGATTTTCTTGGAAAACATACTGGAGTGGTTTGCCATTTCCTTCTCCAGTTCATTTTATAGATGAAGAAACTGAGGCAAATGGAATTAAGTGATTTGCCTAGGGTCACCTGGCTAGTAAGTGCTTGAGACCAGATTTGAATTCAGGAAGAGGAGTCTTCCTCACTACAAACAAGCCACTCTATCCACTGCATCATGTAACTGCCATGCACATATAAGGATATGTAAAAAGGATAATGGATAGTGATAGAATCTGTGGTTTAATCTGTAGGGAACTTTTAGATGAGGAAACTACTTCTACCAATTCAGGTCAACAATTGTCTGCAATCTGCCGTATTAGAGAATTTCCTAGAATTCTGAGAGATTAAGTGCCCACCCGTGTTTCATTTCCTCAAGTTTTTCTCCATTCCAGTAAAGACTCCACTTAGCTGTTATAGTGATATTCCTAAAGTAGCAGGTCTCCTACCTCTTATTCAATAAACTCCAATAGCTCCCTGTCACCTTCAAGATCAAATATAAAATCCTCTGTTTGGCACTAAAACCTTTTATAACCCGGCATCCTTCCTACCTTTCCAGGCTTCTTACACGTTATTTACTGCCATTATACAATATTCACCATGTACTCCATGAATCAGTGACACTGGCTTCCATGCTAATCCTCACACAAGACAATCTGTTTCCTGACTTCAGACATGTTCACTATTCCCCATGCCTAGAATTCTATTCCTCCTCATCTCTGGTTCTTGGCTTTCCTGGCTTTCTTCAAGTCCCAGCTAAAATATCATCTTCTAAGAAGATTTACTTGATCCCCCTTAGTGCTAGTGCCTTCCCCCTGTTGATTATCTGCAGTTTAACCTGTATATATCTTGTTTGTACATATTTTTTGCATTTTTTTCTTCCATTAGACTGTCACCCCCTTGCAAGAGGGACTGTGTTTTGCCTTTCCTTTTATCCCCAGTACTTATCACAGTGTCCAATACATAGTAGATTATTGATAAATGCTTGTACAAAATGAAAATTTAGATTCAGATAAATCTGGGGCAAAGTGTGGGTTGATACAGAGTGAAGTGAGCAAAACCATTAGAATAATTTATATGATAACATCAACATTGGAGAAACAAACAGCTTTGAAAGAGTAAAGAACTCTGATCAATTAAATGGTCCATCATGACTCCAAAGGGCAGATGATACAGAATCCTATCCCCATGCTAACAGAAAATTGATGGACTAATATGCAGGATGAGCATTTTAAAACATGGCTAGTATGGTCATTTATCTTCTTTGGCGATGCTTTTTTTACAAGGATATTTTTTTGGGGGGTGGGTGAGAGACAAAAAATGCTTAATAAGTAGAGATAGATAGATATAGATATATAATTTTAAAAGCTTTTTGTAATAGCTAAAAACTTAAAAAGTAGGTCAATGGGATACAGTAGATGAAGGATAAGAAGTAATTGAAGTCAATAACCCAGTGCTTTGTATACCAAAAATATGTTATTTGAGAAAGACTGCTGTTTGAAAAAAATTGCTAAGAAAATAGGAAACCATGCTGGCAGAAAAAAAGATTAGACCATCATCTTACCCCATATCTAAAACTGAACTTAAAACGAATATGTGACCTGGATATTAAATATGTATGAGCGAGAGATTTGATAAGAATCTGACATCCAAGCTATATAGAGAATTAATCACAGTATACAAGACCATTACCAATGTATAAGTGGCAAACAGTTCTTAGAGGGAGAGTCCAAAAATATTCAACATCTCTGAAATCTCTTCATGCTCTAGAAGCAAAATCTCATTACAGTATTAAATTCACAGGAAAGGAAGGAGGAAAAGGAAGAGGAGGAGGAGGAGGAAAAGGAAGGAGGAGGAGGGGGAAAGGAGAAGGAAGAGAAAGAAAAAAGGAATAAGAGGAGAAGGAGGAAGAAAAGGAGAGGAGGAGGAGGAGAGAGAGAGAAGAAGAGAAGGAGGAGGAGGAGGAGAACAAGAAGAATAGGAAGAAGAACAAGAAGTAACATTTATGTGATGTTTACCATGTTCCAAGCACTGTGTACAGATGCACAAATTAGAGATAATAAAGGAGTAAAGATTTCAATTCAAAGAAGCAAATTCAACCTCATAGGTACCTTTGAGACCTGATGGGGTGAGGCTTATCATTGGAATATGGGACAGAAAAAGTATATATTATTCAAAAAGAATAAAATAGACTTTAAAAGGTTTTGGAGAAACACTCTATAAAAAAGTAATGAATGCATGTAAGGAAATATATGAACTGGAGAGAGGAAAAAGGCTGAAGAGCACTTGAGTGAGAATTAGTGGAGAAAGAAGAAACAGATGAGGACTTTGGGAAAAGTAAAAAATCTGGCTTGGGGAAATTACATAATAGTGATAGGGGACTTCAAATGATCTAGACATCTGCTGAAGCCCTCTCTGTGCAAAAAGCAGAGCAGCTCTTGAATGCTTGACTTGTCTTAATGATAATTCCATTCTTTAAAAAGTGGAAGAACCGTGTGGAAGTGAAGGGAATTCATGTTCTGGACCTGATTCCAAAAAACTGGTTGCTAAAGTAAAAATGTTAATAAACTTGGAAAATTATCTGCACCCTACCAGATTTTGCAGAGTTGATTCAAAAGATATAGCCAAAATAGATCTCATTACCTTCTCCCCAAAACTCACTGACCTTCCAAATTTCCTTATTTCAATTCTTCCAGTCTTCCAGGTCCATGGTCTTGATATTTGCTTTGAATTCTCACTCTCTCTCACTTCACATATCCAATTAGTTTGCAATGACTCTCCTGACTCCCCACGGCTTTAAAATCTATTGAAGTATGGCCCCAGTGGTGTGGAAAGTTCTCAAGAATGAAATTTAAATGACAGAATAACACCCTCTCTGGGATCACTCCAGAAACTTGCATTGGCACTGATTAGTTGGATCCCAAGAGGAGTGAATATTAGCTTTTTCAAGGATCAAGGGGTAATCCTTAGAGACTGAGTTCTTAGTAAAATCACTTGCAAGGCCTCACTCATATACTTTCCAATAAAAAACAACTATTAGACAAATAGCTTTTAGCAAAGATATTTATTAAAATGGTATAATAAGAAGAGTTGATAAAAAACATTTCTCCCAAAAGCCTGGGTCACACTCTCCATAAATACAACAATGCCATTGGGCAGAGAGGGCTCAAATTTAAAGTAAACGGTAGTAAAGAAAACATGTAGGATACTAGTGTGACAAAGGAATAACACAATTCACTGAACTTTTGTGCCTAAAAGTCTTTTCTTGAAGTCATAACCAGCAATCTTCTCTGGTACAAGGGATTGTGTTCCTTAAAGTTCCTTCCTCTGCCTACCACAGTAAGAAAGTAATTTCCATGTCTTCATTGTATGTCTTTCTGCTCCAAGTTGAATATATTGTCTCCTATTGATCCAGTTCCTATGGTGAATAGATGGGGGAATGGCGATGAGAAAGGAGGGAAACTCTCTATTGCCCCCTAAAAGCAATTCCATCTTGGGAATATGGCTCCACCTCTTGAATTGGTGTCTTCATTTCCCAAAGGTAGAATTCTATAGTAGAAGTGGGGAAAATAATTGAAAGTTGTAGAGAGGCAAGTTCATAGGCCTCCTGCCTCCAGTCTCTCCCCTCTAATCTATTCTCCACACAGTGGCCAAATTGATGTTCCTAAAGCATGGCTCTGGCCATTCCTTTCTCCAAAAAAAATCTTCAGTGTTTCCCCTATTACTTCCAGGAAAAATATGAGCTTCTTAGATTGACATTTAGCACTCTACCATCTGGGTCTTATCTACCTTTCCAGGGGTACTTCATACCATCGCAGTTTATCCACTCTCTAATCTAGTCATATTGACCTGTTTCTCATACATGACATTCTATCTCCTATCTGCACATCTGCACATGTAATTCCTGATATCATCAATAAATATCATCCTCACCTTCACCTTAAAGATTCTCTAACTTCCTACAAAGCACAGTCCAGTTGTTAACCTCCTTCACTAGATGTTTCTTAATCCCTCTACTATACCCTCAGGTAATAGAATTATCTCCCTCTTGAAATTATATTGCTTTATGCTGTATTTTACATATACTTCATTGCCTTTATATTACATCCCCATGATAGAATATCACCTCCTTGAAAGCAAGTATTTACATTTGTCTTTTCATGCCCTGCACTAAACACAGCATATGTGTGTATGTATGTATGTATATATGTGTATGTATATATATATATATATATGCATGTATATATAGTAAATGTATTTTGTTAATATTTTCAAAATTAAATTTAATTGGATTGAAATTTAGGCTCAACATAAGGTACAGATACACAAATTCCTAACAATTAAAGCTACCCCCAAGTAGAAAAGTAGAATGGGTCACCTTAGAAAAAAGACTGGACAAAAGAGACTAGACAACCTCTATCTTAAGGTGTTGTGAGTGGATTCCTGCTAAGGTTGCTCACTGGACTAGATGACCACTGAAGTCTCTTCCAATGTTTAGATTCTGTGATGGAAAAGAAAACTGGACTTGGACTCAAAAGACCTGGGTTCAAGGTCCAGATTAGCACTTATTATTATAGATTTTGGACATGTCATTTGATGTTTATGGATCTCAAGTCCATAAAAAAAACCATTGGCTTCACATTCCTTCTCTACTGCTGACTTGTATGTCTTCAGGAAAATCATTTGACCTCATGACCTCGAATTCTTGATCTGTTAAATGGGCATAATGATAATGATACTACCTCACTGTGTTGTTTGTGAGGATCAGATGAAATAATGTGTATAAAGCATCTTGTAACCCAAGAGTGAGTTATTAGAATAATTGTAATTTTAATTTTTATATTTCTTTCATAATTTATAATTCAAGATTATAGGTATTATTACAGCACCAACATGAATGTCAAGTTTATTCTTTAACTAGCCTGCTCTATATAATTTGTATTTGTTCAACTTGATCAGTACCTCATTAGAATATTTTGTTTATTCAGGCAGAGGGAAAAAAACCCACCTCTTCATCTTGACCCTAATTCCTTAAAAAAAAAAAAAACAAGAAATTCAACAGTTAAATCTGCTAAGCCTAAACTATAAACTATGACTATAAGGTTTAACTGTTCATGTCACATGGAAGATAAAGAAGGGGGGAAATTTCACTTACCTGTTAGCTATGCTCCATGAACCACATGTGCATGATTAAAATCTTGAATTGTGGTGAGCACATGTAAAAACATATGGGGTAAGTCTATCCTTGTTATTTAAATAAATCCTAACCTCAATGGAATAAGATATAGGAGTTATCTGAGTGTATACTGATTTTTGCAAATCACCCATAGAAATATTGATTTACAGGGAGGAAGAAATCCAGCACATCAATTTTATGTTGCACAGTAAAAATTAATTAACCACAGAAGTCACAGCATTCTAAACTGCATAATTGTGGGTAGCAACACAGCCAATTTTTCGGGAAAAGTGATTATTCTTATGCTTGTTAAAGTAATTCCTACTTTTTCCAAGAGAGACAATTAAAGAGAAAAAGAAATAATGGTCAACTCTGGTATTGAAAGGTAACAACGGAAGGTTAGCAGTGACTTCTATGCCTTAGTTCTTAACTGTGTCAAATCAATTGCAAAATCAGGGTGTTGTGGGCAAATTAATGCTTGGCTTTGAAATATCCTGTGAGTCTTCTTCCATTTCTTCCAAAAACAAAGTATTTTTTTTTCCAATTCAAATGTCTGACTTCCCCTGGATACATTTTGAATTGAACCATAGCTGACAGTTTTATTATAAATATGCTGCACTTGTAATTTTTACACTAAAGAAAGTGATTGAAAAAATTTACAAAGCTATACAATTGCACTCTAGCTCTGTGGAGATCAAAGAAACAAATGTTAGCTTTAAAAAATATTATCCTCAGAGATTATATGCAAAAAGACTAAGGAATTTAAATTGTGTTCATTGTTCACTTTAAATATAGCACTTTTGTTTTAGGAAAAGCTTGAAAATATTCCTCTTCATGAAAGAATTGACAAATCACCACTCACAGATTTATTCCCCATATCTTTACTGTTGAGGATCATAAAAATTATCTGAATGGTATACACAGAGTTGCTAGTTTAACATCTCCTACCACACTATTCAAATGCCAGTCTGACCAATTTGTCTCTAGGGTTTTCATGAAGCAGCTTTCCTAAAGGTTACAGGTGATGTTATGTTTTCTAAGAATGTCAGGTCTCTTGACAATCATCCGTGATGTCAAAATGTATGATATGAAAAATTGAAGGTAAATAGATTCATTCCTGTGGGAAGATAGGAATGGATCTGTTTTTAATGCTTCTAAGTACATAATAACACAAATATTTTATAACATAACAGGAGCCATATTATGTTATCTCATTAATAGAGATTCTGGCTTCTATTCTGGCTGTCATTAGAGACTCCTCTAAGACCCTGCTGACCGAGGCTATGAAACCATTTATGTGAAACAACACTCAGGCCCATCTAGCTAACCAAGGATCTAACTCTTGATTAGAAGCTTCCATTTGCAAAGGGCAAATGTGTAAATTGGATATAAATACCCACTAATAAGTAAAAGAAATTTAGTTTTATAACATTTAAAAATATTATAAGTCTAGGGACTGGAGAAATATATTGTAAACTTTGGCATGCAGCTTCAGTATAAATCAAAAATTTTTATTGTTGCAATTTTGAGAGTGCAGTGTATGGCAAGTCATTAGCCTGTGATTGGGACTAATTGCTTTGCCTGTTTTTGAACAGGAGGAAAAAAAACTTCATAGAGATCCAGTTTACTATAAATCAAAATTCTAATGTCTCTATGTTGAAAATTTTCTCCCCTGGGTGTTTTCAAAGCTTTAAATTTTGTGTTTGTGAGACATGCCACAAGCTAGGTAAAAAAGAGAACTAAATCAGGCACCACATCCTTCCTACCCCATCCTGCCCTTTAAGGTTGGGAGATCACTCAATTATAAAATGGCTTTGAATAGCTGCACTGAATTAATGTTCTTGGCACCAAGCAAGTTGTGATATTTTGACATTGCCAACCAAGGACATGTCTTAATATAAGATACTCAGAAAAATGTTAACAAGGAGACATTGAGCAAATGTATGAGGTATATGATGGAAATTTCGGCAAGAGGATAACACAATCCTGAGTAGGAGATGTTATTTTAAAGCTTACGTGTAAACTAGCAAGCCTTCTCTAAGATTACATGGTTACCTAACTAGGTCCATTGAAAAAAACAAAGCTTGACATGACAATAAATAACAGAGACTAAGAAATTAACATTATATCAGGGTTTTGAAGATTTGACAAAGCTATAATTGAAATAAAAACACTACAGGATCCCCTTCTATCTGTTCCCACTTGCACAATAGATGTCATGTGCCATTGCTAGTGTTTAGTTCCTCCTACTTGATGCTGATAGCACACAGCAATTTCAGCCCTAGCCAATCACTCAGTTTGGAAGACTGAGCAAACTTTACTTCCTGAGTGGTAACAGTGTCTACCACTGGAGAGAATTCACCAAAGCATTCTACTACAAAAATTTCATGAAAATTTCCTGAGAACTTTTATGTGTCTATTTGTAGGAAATAGTTATAGAAGACTCAATGGAAGTTGTTTGAAGTACAGGACTCAATTATGTATATAATACACAGGATACTGCTCAGGAAGTCAGAAAACTATATTCTATTTCCAATTTTGTCCCCAACTAACTATGAGATTTTAGATGAATCACATATAGCCTAATTGAGACTCAATTTCCCTCAGTAAATAAGCAGGTTGGGTTAACTGACCTCTAAGTTCCCTTCCAGATGTCACATTCCATGATTCTAAGATGTTGTTTCACTGCTTAAATTTATTTTCCCAAAATTCTGATTTCCAAATAGTCTCAAGATGTACATAGTCTGAAATTAATTTTAAGAATGCTCATATAAATTCACCTTCCAATGTATTCATTCGTTTTATTTTCTGAAAAAGATAAATCTAAAGAAATGCATGGAATGTAGCTATAGATCAAGGGAACAGTGTATGTGGGTGAAACCATTCATTCATTCATTCATTCCATACATGTTTATCAAACATTTACTTTGTAAAAATCATTGCAACAGGTTCTAGGCCATAAAAAGATTTTTCAAAGAAAGACAAAAGCCTAGCACAGCACCTAGCATATAGTAGGCACTTAAATATAATAGGAACTTAAAACATGCTTGTTGATTGGTTGAAAATCTAAAATTTAATTTAAAAATGAATATTATTCCCCTGATTGTTGCATATATACATTCATAGAATGTTTTAACTGTAGGAACTCGGAGAGATAATAATAATGTAGTTGGGCATAAATATCTGACTCTGACCAGAATTTGCATTTCTTCTTGATTTAAAAATATGTGGTCACAGTTAATGAGCCAAGAACAAAATCTAAAGTTCCAGTCTGACAATGACTCCAAAGCCAATGTTTTTTCCCAAGGGCTTCTCTGAGGTGGTTAGTTTAATTGATTGGACAATGGTAGTAATGAAGCCAAGTTTTAAGTTTAAGTTTTATCCCCACATGGAACACTGAGAAAAACACTGTTCCATGGACAGAGGCTGCAAGCCAAACCAGATGTTTCACAAATTCATGCTTTTGTTGAAAAGGGAAATAGACAAGAGAGTGTAAATTATTTACAGCAAAGTGATCATTACTTGGCAAAATTATACAAAATATATGCCCTACAGATGGAGGTAAGGGAAAGAGATGTCAAATCTATTTGCTGCTCCTTTAATAGAACAACTACACCCAAATTACTCTCTTAATGTTCCTACAAAATGAAATTAGAGGTGAAAATAGAATTTCATTCCAAATGAACAGATTATTAAAAGGGACAGAGGAACAGTCTGATATATTTTAGTCCCACAGCTAGGAGATGCAAAGATCTAAATGTTCATTGACAATTTTTTCAGGTTTCTGAAAAGATTGCAAAGTTTCCATTTGCAAAGAAAGATCCCAAATGGTTATCCTGATGTTCAGCAGTGAAAATAAAACCTGAGTATTTATAGGCCTCTCACACTGTCAGGTTCAGAAACACAGGATGTTAAACAGACTACCGATTCACTAGAGAAACATTTCCAGCCATCTCAGTTTTGTTTACTACAATATACAAAGGAGAGTCATAGCTCATAGATCATCCATGTTATAAAAGGGAGACAGCTCACTGCCAAGGGCAAATTTAGAGCTCTGTATGATGAACAGTTTGCTGACCACATACCACCACCCACCAAAAAGACAGGTGCTTGTTATGGGCATAACAATTAGACTTGTCACATATTTTGTACAACTACAAATAAAATAGAAACAGAATTGTGTAGATTGAACAAGATATGAATGGTAAACTTCAGAATAAAACCATCTCTACAGGGACACAAAGGAGGACTATCCAACCTAAAGCAGTTAAAGAGACTAGAAATTAAGTGCAATATTTTTTCACTTATTGACTAATTACCCCAAGTAATGGCAGAATTTATTCCCCCCCCCAAACTAAGACCGTTATGTTGGAGTTCAAATATATTTAAGCAGACTTGAATAAAATGTAAATTTAGGCCTTGTGATATCAAGATTTGGGAAATAGGCAAAAATACACCTAGAAATCAAAAAGCATACAATATTTCTAACTGTGTCTCTAATAATGTGATCTCTATTCTTGTTGAGTTGTTGTTCAGTCATGTCTGATTCTGTGACACCATTTGGGATTGTCTCGGCAAGGATACTGGAGTACTTTGCCATGTCCTTCTCCAGCTCATTTTGCAGATGAGGAAACTGAAGTAAACAGGGTTAAGTGACTTGCCTAGGGTCACACAGCTAGCAAGTATCTGAGGCTGGATTTTAACTCAGAGAGATAAACCTTCCTGACTCCACCTGACACTCTATGCACTGCACCACCTAGCTGACATTAGGAAATTAATTTAATATTCTTCCAGTGCAAGTATAAAATCTTCCTCTAGAAAAATGCTTTAAGAGGGAATTAATGGAAAAAGAAGAGAAGAGAAATAAAGGAATCTAAGTTTAGAGGCAGGATAATTAAAATTTTTCTTTTCAGCTGGTGCAAGAGGTGATAGTCTAGATGAAGAGGCAAAAGGAAACTAAGACTCTGAAAAGATTTATGAATTGATGGATTTAATGTTTCAAAAGAATTAAATCAAATATACAATAAAAGAGAATGAATGTGGGTGAATGATTTAAAGTGTACATATAAATGTATATTCATATACATATTAAGACACTTGTGTATATACATATATGAAGTGTGAATATGCACATGTGTATATTTATATATACACATATATTTACAATTTATATAACCTTTGGCAAATCACTTAATCTTTCTTGGCCTCAGTTTCCTCATCTTTAAAATGAGAGTTTATTTTAGATGACCTCTAAATTTCTTTCCAATTTTGTATCTATGACCCTAATAAAAATGTATACTTATATAATTAGATGCATTTCCATATTAACATTTATATAGCAAGAGGATGGATGATGTGATGGATAGAGGACTGGCCTCAGGATCAAGAAGACCTGAGCTGTAGTCCTGCCTCTCTCTGATGACACATGTGAATTAAAAGACAGTGGGCAAGTCCCTTGATTTCTTAATGTCTTAAGAAACAGTGACTTCTATGCCTTAGTTCTTAACTGTGTCAAATCAATTGCAAAATCAGGGTGTTGTGGGCAAATTAATGCTTGGCTTTGAAATATGAAGTTTCCAAAATAGGAGTTCCCTCTTCTGATGAACTCAGAGGTCAGGATGCCTTCCCCCAAACCCAGTACCCATGGATACACACATAAACACATAAATATGTAAAGGGGAAGCAGCTGAAGCCAGGTCTACTCCACATCAGGTCCCATATCTCTAAGTTTAGGGCTCTTTCTAGTGCAACACTGATTTCACATTTTAAATAATTAAAGTACAATGCTAGATTTAAGAATTTATATTCCTGTGTATGTCTGAGAGGATGACCAAAGACTGAGATGGGGAGAGATTTGATGTTACTTAATGTAAAAGTACAAAATCAATTTTTTTTCACTTAGCAAAATCCTCTTGGGATCTCCCTACCTCCTCTTTTGGAATCTCTGATCCATTTTAACACTCTTCAGTTCAGGAACCCAATGCCCTTTTGTTTTCCCATGGCTCCCCAAGGCTAATCTCCTAAGGCAGCATGTCTTGCTCCAAACTTAACTATCCTCCACTTTCTGCACACCCCTCTTTGATCCCCTCATCAAACAACAACTTGCTGTTCTGGGACTTTACCAAACTGAGCATTTACACACTTCACTATTAAAAGTTTCTGTCTCCACCACATTCTGTGCATACCTGGAGAAGTGTGTCAATGTAATTTGGGTTTGTGCATGTGCATATGTGTGCTAGATGCACACTGAAAGTGGCATACAAGATGGTTCAGTCTGGAAAGAAACCCAGTGAAAATTGTGATCTACGGGAAATTTTATAAAATTCTTTCCAAATGTGATCTATACACTCTATTGATCTAAATTCTTTAACAAGTGAAACTTTCTTTTAATATCAAATAGGAAATCATTATCAATAAGCCAGTGATACATCTGTGATGTTCATTGTGTATATAGCGTTTTTATGGCTGTCACAAAGAAGATCATAGGGCAAGCAGGCAGTCTATGATGTTCTGACACAATGCTGTTCTTTAGGACTACAGACCTGTGAGCTATTCTTGCAGTTACCTTTGATGTAAAACAGGAAAAACACTGGAACCCCAGATTGAAAGGATGGGATTCTTTTCTACCGATGACCCAGAAAGATACTATCTGTTCACTAATCTATGGGCAAATAGATGGAAAAGAGGAGGTGATAGCTAGGGGTGTCAGAGATCCTGAGGCAGCCAGCTGGTAAGGACACCACAGCCTAGAGCAGTGATGGATGATGATCCTAGTGCTAAGAGGCTTGGTAACAGTCTAGGAAATAAAGGGCTATAGCACAGGAACAATAATATGGCTAATCTAGTCTAACAAAACCACTGGAAATGGACTTAGCAATGCACTTTTTTTCTTATTGCTTGAATAAGGAAAAAGGACTTCTGACAACCAATTACTATAGGTAAGCAATCCTAAAAGACATAATTACCTGTGATCATTCATGTATGACAAATAGGTGCTTTGATCAAAGGCCTGGCCCACATTATCTCAATTAACTTATGGATGTGTTCCCTTCTCTAGCTGTGGGGAATATAGTGTCTTAGTCCTTGTTCTTGAGAATTTTCCAATTTAATCTTGCTCAAGTGGCACAATGCCTAAAGTTATTCATTCTAATTCATTTCACATCCAGTCATCAGTGCTCACCACTACCTGGTTCCTCACCCACACAGGACCTGTCTATATCATTTCACTGACAGTAACTCAGCAAGAAGAGGAATTAAAAATATATGTTCATTTTCCTTTCCGCCTGCCCTTGGGATCTGACCCTGAGAGTGCTCCAAGACTGTGGTGAGGCCTCCATCCTGCTCTCTCTGATTTCCCCAGTCAGTTCTTCACAGTGTGTGGTCTATTCTGAGTCTACCAGTTTAAGCTAAGAATATAGAACACATCTATAAGTGCACATCCATTGCCAATTTTTTATCCCATTGTCTTCCCCTAGGTTGTCCAAGTGTAGCTCTTGCCTTTATGCTCTCATTGCCCTTCCTTCTGCTACCACAGCTGGTTTATGTCCTTGAATCTCACTTCGCCCACTGACAAAAATTCGGGATTTATTTCAGCAGCAGGAAAAAAGAATTTAATTGGTGAGACAAAGATAGAGTTGGACCCTTGTATTCACATTCTCAAACAGTATTTCAAAACATGGAGCCTTTAGCATTGAATCTAAACAATTATCTATCCATCTCTGCCAAGCAATGAACACAGTCAAGTTTGATCATTATTTGGAAAGACTCAACAGGGTTTCCCTCTCTCTCTCTCTCCCTCTCTCCCTCCCTCCCTCCCTCCCTCCCTCTCTCTCTCTCTCTCTCTCTTTCACACAGACACACACAGACACACAGATCACACAGATACATAGACACACACACACACACACACACACACACACACACACAGATTTGTGTAGAACAGAGGTATTATTTTCTTTTGTGCTAAGTCCTATTGTGGCAAACACACTTCCAAGTAACACCCAAATTAAGATATTTTGAAGGATTTTTTCTCTCTTTTAATTCACTAAGATTACAGCTAGGTTAATGTCATGGAAACAATAATTTAAAGAAATAAGAGCAGGATAAAATTAGCAAAAGTATCAAATAAAAATGTTTAATTATATGTAGATTGTGAGTTATCAATGACCCCAATGATTCAGGATAAATAGCCTTGTAGAGGACACTAAACGGTACTTGTTAGAAACATACTCACATTGTCTAGGAATAAGCAAGACTCGTTGGGAAGTTAGGAATGTTTTATTTATAATTTACATTTTTGCCCCTGAATAAATGGGTACCTCCCCTGAATAGAGTACAGGAGAAAGTACAAAGGACTCAGATAGACCCTCACCTTGAATCTCCCACCAGGCTCTTCATTGGCCAGATACAACCCCCTGACTGCCTACCTCATGCTCTCCTCAAATAGCTCCTTTGAAGATGCCTCTGACCTTTCACCTGACTGACCTGAGGCCTGGTTTCTGCTAAAGCTGGGATGGGGGAGGGAGGGAAGTACACCTTCAGTTCCGTGGAAACAAAACTCCTCCTCCCATTTCTTACATACTGACCTTCCTGAATGTAAATCCATAGCAAGAATTAAACTGACAGAAGTCACAGGCCTGCCTAGTTATGCAACTTTATTGTGCATTTCTACTTCCTATACTGCAAGTGCTAGCCAATTTGAACTATTCACCATTCCACTAACATATCCCATATTTCCCACCTCTACTCCTGCCACTTCCCATGCCTAAAACTCTCCATACTTCTACTTATTGAAATCCTGCTCATTCTTCAAGAATTAACTCAAACACCATGAAGATAAAAACCCTTCCATGAAGATATTCTTGACCCCCCCAAAAAATTTTTCACTTTCCTTCTGCATAATTTCTATGGCATCATATTTGCATTTCTCTGATGCATTTACCATGCTTTATTATTTCCTCTTCGAGGTTCCTTAAAAACCAGAGTCTTATCTTATTTTCCTGGTCTCTCTTCAGCAGGAAGTTCTATATCAATTAACACTTTTAAATGTTGCCTGAAATGAATACATTTCTTCAGAAGGAATGCTTATCAAATTTTCAGGTGACAAAAAGTTGAGAAGAAGAGTTAATAATACTGGAGGGCAAAATCAGGATTCAGTAAGATCATGTTAAGTTGTCACAAGAAGATGGAATTCAACAAATACATAAAATACAAAAATACAACAAATTCTGCATTTACTTTCAAAGCATCAATCACACAAGTACAAGATGGATAGACCTGTAGCAACGTGTGGTAGGGAAAAAAACCTGAGGATTTTAGTTGACCATGCAATATAAGTCAACAGTGGGCCAGGGCAGCTAAAAAGTTAAAAAAAAAAACCTTAGGCCTCTTTAGTAGAAGTCTATTGCCTAAATCAAGAAATAACAATTCTGTTATATTCAGTACTGGTTAGACTACATGTTAATAGAAATACTGATATACAAGACATGTATGGCCTGGGAGGCAGTGGATGACTTTGCCATCTTTGATGTCTAACAAAAATAACCACTCCACAGCTTCTGCCTCAGCCACCTTCACAGGCATTGGAACAAATAGTTTTCAGGTGCCCATTTTACCTGAGGAAGTCTTCACACGTTTGGTGTAGATATACACCTAATTCATGAACAGGTTTGAGGTCTGTCTGTTATGCTCAATCTGGTGTAGCCAGTCTGCTGAGAAAATTTTACTGGGGAGTTGGTACTACCCATGCTACAGCTTCATAGAGCCACAAGAGAGGGTTGAGTGTAAGAAAAACACCAAAAATGGATAAACATCCCAGAAAAGGCCTAAGCAAACCCTCACACCAGAGGTGCTAGTCTTCTCTAAATGCCCCACATACTCCATCTATTATTCATATATATATGTATATATATATATATATATATATATATATATATATATATATATATATATATATATATATGTATGTATATATATGTGTGTGTGTGTATACATATATATATGTACATATATATATATATATATAATATGAATGCACAAAGACATATACACATGTAAAATTTGGATATACTTATGGATTAACTCAATATGCTACCCAAACAACCAACAGTATATCAGAATTTGTGAAAATTTTTCATCCTTTTATTTTTCCTATGAGAATAGTTGGATAGTTATGCTAGTCTCTATAAATGTCCATGGATCTTATATATGAGGCCTTGTAATATTATAGAGCTTCAAACCAATAGCAAAATGTAGTCTCTGGGCAGGAGTTCAAAGAGAGTTTTCAAGGACCTCACCATTTATGAAAATTCTCTCTTCCATTTAGACTTTACAAAGAATATTCCATAACAATGCAAGACACTTTTGACAATCATATTATTCCCTGTTTATGCTTTGATTGATATTTGTATTTTAAGAATCATAGGAAAAAAATCTCTAGTTGAATCCATCTAGGAATGTTAGATTTTTGTGGAGGAGAGCTTTTAAGATTGTGTTATGCTACACCAAATCAAATGTCTTTTGCTAGCAGCAAATAACATACCCAAATGGATCATGTATAGTCTAAATCTTTAAGTAAAATGTTTGACCGTTAAGTTGACAGCATTTATTAAATATCTCCTATTTGCCAGGCACTGCGCTAAATACTGAGGATACAAAGAAAGGCAAAAGACAGCTTCTGCTCTCAAGGAGCGTACTAACTAGTAGGGGAGCAATATGTAAATAACTAGGTGTAAACAAGATTTATATAGGATAAATTGGAGTTAGTCTCAGAGGACAGGCATGAGCTTTAAGGAAGACTGAGAAAGACTTCATTCAGAAGGAGTGATTTTAGCTAAGACTTGAAGGAAATCAGGGAAGGAGGTAGAGGTGAGGCGAGAGTAATTTCCAGGTAAATGCAAGGAGTTAGGAGATGTAGTAGCCCCTAGGAGGAACAAGAAGGGAAGTTTCATTGGATCATAAAGTACATAGAGAAGGGTAAAGTGTAAGACAATTGGGGATACAGGAAAAAGACACAATGTGAAGGAGTTTAAGATCCAAATAGAGGATTTTATAGATGGTCCTGAAGGTAATGGGGATCTACTGGATTTTATTGAATAAGAAAGTGATATGATCAGTTCTTAGCTTTAGGAAGATTACTTTGATAACTGAGTAGAGGATTAAATAGACTTGAAAGAGGTTTGAGATAGGGAGAACAACAGCCTATCCAGGACTGAACTGATGAGGGCCTGTACTAGAGTGGTAGAAGTGTCGGAGTAAGAAAGGGTCATATATAGGAGATGGTATGAAGGTAGGATCAACAGGACTTAGCAACTGGTTGGATATGGAAATGAAAGGGAATGATGGATCAAGAAAAACATCTATATTTCAAACCTGGGTGACCTGAAGGTAATAGGGAAGTTAGGAAGAGGGTGGGGTTTGGGAGGAAAGATAATGCTTTCAGTTTTACACATACCGAGTTTGAAATGTCTTAGAACTACAAATGACTAATAGGTAGTTGGCAATGTGAAACTAGAAGTCCAGGGAGAGATAAAGGCTGGATAACTACATCTAAAAGTGATCTACATGAAGATGATAACTAAATCTATAGAAGTCAATAAGATTACCAAGCAGAAGAGGAAGAGAAAGGATAGAACTTAGTGGGCATGACCTGGATGAAGATTCAGCAAAGGAGACAATGAGGACATACTTGGATATAGAAAATCATATATGAAAGCTTTCCTCTTCCCTTTTCACATTTTCATGAAAAGGATCCTTCATATTGTATAGGCCACTCTCATAAAGATTTCATTTTTAATTAAATTTTATTTGTGCTTTGTTACATTTTAGGTTCTGAACTGTTCCCTTCCTCTCTTCCCACCCCACACTGGGGAAGGACACCATTTGACATGTGTGTATGAGTATATAGACATATACATATATACACATACATACATATATACATATGTGTATATGTGAGCATATATAAAACAACCATACTATATTCAAACAATATCAGCTCTTTTACTCAAATATTCTTGTACAAAATAATTAATATGGAAATGTTTTACATGATTGCATATGTATAACCTATATCTGATTGCTTAGTCTCAGGAAGGGGGAAAGAAAGGGAAGGCAGGAGGGATAGAATTTAGAACTCAATTTTTTCAAATGTTGAAAATAATTTTAATATGTCTTGGGAAAAAATAAAACATATATAAAAAATAAAGCAGTAACCATTAATGCCAACAACAACAAAAAACATACTACGCAAATTTCTATTTGTCAGTTCTTTCTCTGGAGGTGAATAGCATTTTGAATAGCATCGTCCTTTGTAGGTCCTTTGATTTGAACATTTATAATACTCAGAACAGCTTAGTTGTTCACGGTTATTCTGCAAACAATATTGCTGTTACTGTATATAACATTCTCTTGGTTAGGCTCATTTCACTTTTCATTATTTCATGCAAGTCTTTCCATGTTTTTCTAAAATCAACCTGCTGTTCCTTTCTTACAGCACAGTGGTAAACCATCACAATCACATACCACAATTTCTTTAACCATTCCCTAATTGATGGGCATCTCCTCAATTTCCAGTTCTTGGCCATCACAAAAAGAAATACTATAAATATTTTAGAACATATAGGTTCTTTTCTTTTTTTTCCTGATCACCTTGGAAAACAGACCTAATAGTGGTATTACTGGGTCAAAGTGTATTCACAGTTTTATAACACTTTGAGCACAATTCCAAGTCATTCTCCAGAATGGTTGGATCAGTTCATAGTTCCCCTAACAGTGTATTAGTATCGCTATTTTTCCACATCCCTTCCAACATTTGTCATTTTCCCTATCATTTTAGCCAATCTGGTAGGTATCAGATGATATCTCAAAGTTTTTTTAATTTGCCTTTCTCTAATCAATAATGGTTTAAAACTTTCTCATAGCTTTGATTTCTTCATCCAAAAATTTCCTGTTCATATCCTTTGACCATTTATTAATTGGGGAATGACTCACAAATTTAACCAAGTTCTCTGTATATCTGGTTGATGTATAGTCTTTGTGATATATTGTTTTAGTCTCCTAGATAGTTATTTTATTTGGAATTTTTTTAATCCATATACTTTACTGAAATTGGTACATAGTTTTGTTTTTCTGTTTTTGCTCTTCCTGGTTTAGATATCAGCAGCATATTTGTTTGATAAAAAGAGCTTGGTAGGACTTTTTCTTTGCTAATTATTTCAAATAACATTGGGATTAGTTGATCCTTAAAGGTTTGGTAGAGTTTACTTGTAAATCCATTTGGTTCTGGTGTTTTTTTCTTAGGAAGTTCATTTATGTTCCTCTTCCCTTTTCACATTTTCATGAAGAGGATCCTTCACATTGCATAGGCCACTTTTATAAAGATTTTATTTTTAATTAAATTTTATTTATGTTTTGTTACATTTTGAGTTCATTTTAGTTCAATTTCTTTTTCTAAAGCAGGTTTATTTAGATATTTTATTTGCTGTTCCATTAATGTAGGCAGTTTATATTTTTGCAACTATTCTTCCATTTCACCTAAATTGTTAAAATTATTGGCTTATTTTGGGCAAAATGATTCCTAATAAGTGCTTTGATTTCATCTTCATTAGTGGTATACTCATCCTTTGCATTTTTGATGCTAGTGATTTGATTTCCTTCTCTTTTTAATCATTTAACTTAAGCACGAACAAACTGTTTCTCTCTTTTATTTTTTTTACAAAATCACCTCAGTTTTATTTATTAATTTAAAGGTTTTCTTATACTCAATTTTATTAATTTCAAATTGGGTATTTTTAATTTGTTGTTTTTTCTAGTTATTTTAATTGAAAACATGATTCATTGATCTTTTTTTTAATTGCTTAGGTTTTTTTGGTTTTTAAATTTATTTTAAACTTAAATACAAAATAAGAAAAGAAAAAAAAAAAAGAAAAAAAGAAAAAAAACTTCGCCTCTCACACAGCAAAACATAAATTGAATTCAATTTAAAGCAATAAATTTCTATTTCAAGAAAACCAACATAATGAATACTACACATTATTTTCAAAGCTTTCCATCTTTGCTTTGCTTCCATATATGTTTTATTTTGTCCTCTGCAGTGCACTTTTTACTTTTTTTCTCCTCCCCTCCACCAAGAAGGCTACAATTAAGTGTGGATACACATACATACATGTATACATATGCATAGATATCTATAAACATATACATATGTACACACATATACACTCAAACATATATTTGTAAGACTCTATGCTCATTTCCACTTGTCATTTGTTTCTCTAAAGGTGGATAGAATCTTCCTTCATAAGTCTCAGTCTTTCCATATTTTTTCTAAATCTACCAGCTCATCATTTCCTACACCACAATATTCCAACCTAATCACATTCTATCTGGGAGAATGTCTACGAGAGGTTTTTCCCCAATTTTCTGAATTTCCTCTATTCTGGGCTGCATAGGTTTTATTTATACAGAAAATTTTAATTTTAAATAATCAAAATTATCCATTTTACACTTCAACACTGCTCTCATCTTATAATATGGTTTTAAGTCTGATACTGCTGAATTTAGTTCCTTCACATCTTTTCCCCATGGTTTTCTTGAGGTTTCGGACCTTCTGTTCTTCCAAAAGAACCCAGTGATTATGTTTTCTTAATAAAATACTTCTTTCAGTAATTTAATTGGGATGGCATTACATAAATGGATTAGTTAGGTAAAATTCATTTTTTATTACATTAGCTTTACCTACCCATGCACAATAAATATTCCTTCAGTTATTTAGATCTAATTTTGTATAAAAGGTATTTTGTGTTTATATTCATATAATCCCTATATCTGTTTTGGCAGGTATACTGATAATATATATATATATATATATATATATACACAAATGTATATAACTATTAATTAATATGGCTGACAGTACAGTTTCTCTATTTTTCTCTTTTGATTAAATCTGATTTTAGCTTTAACTTTGAGATCGTGATTACTATCTCTGTTTTTTAAATAATAAATTCTACTCCTGACTTTCATTTTATGTTTGTGTGTAACTATCATTTTTATAACATTTCCTGAAAGTAACATATTGTTGAATTCAAATTTTTTAATCTGTTCTTTTCATCTTGTAGGTAAATTCATCCCATTCACTTGCTAAACTATAATTACTTGTTGTACATTTTCCTCCTTCCTATTTTCCTCACTCTATCCCTATCCCTACTCACTCTCCTACTTCACTTCTACCCACAAACTTGTTCTCCTATTCCTTAACCAACCTCCTTCTCCAAGAATCCCTCCCTCATCCTCTCCCTCCACCCTACCCCCCTGCCATCTCACTAAATGTTGTTCCCTCTTTATACCATTCTCTTTAATCTATGCCTTCTTCTATACTCCCCCTTACCCTATTCCCTCTCCCTCCCTTATGCCCTCCCCCCTCCCTATACCCTTATCCTCTTATATTTCTTTCTGAATTTAGATGACTTTTATATTCTTCTACTCTTATATATACCATTCTGTCTTGTATGTGCCACCAATCAGCAGTGCTTCTGCATTCACCAGGCATGTGCTGGTTCCTTCTTGCCCAAGACTACATCTCAGCAGCACAGCTGGATCTGGCATCTCTTTTCAGCAGAGGCCCCCTCAATCTTCCCATGCTCGGATGCCCAACTCACTACACTGTCTGGAAGGAGAATATCCTGTGGCTGAAATCAAGGCTATCTCCCAACCCAGCTATCCCCAGCTCAGGGCTTCTCAGCTACAATTTCAGCAGAGCTAGCATGGAGGTATTTACATTTCACTTGGGCTGAACCTCTGCCCTGAGATCTTTCTTTGGATCTTCTTCCTTGTGATTGTCCTAGGAGGACCACTGTTCTACCCCAAACATTGTTTATTTCTGGCATTCTACATTCACCCTGAGGCACTATTTTGTCTTGTTTTGGGAGGAAATCTAGAGAGCTTGGAATTTTCTGATCTACTCCACCATATTCCCAGAATCCTCTCTCTAATCTTCTCTTTTTCTAACTTATTGATGTAAGCATTTAGGGATATACATGTTACTGCTTTTGTTGCATGCCATAGGTTTTGGTATATTGCCTCACTATTATCATTCTCATTAATAAAATTATTTATAGCTTCTATGACCTGTTCTTTAACCCACTCATTCTTTAAGATTAGGTTGTTTAATCTTTAATTAATTTTTAATCAGTTTCCATGGCCCCTTATTAAATAGAATTTTTATTGCATTATGATAAAGATACATTTAATATTTCTGCTTTTATGCATTTAGCTATAAGGTTTTATGCCCTAATATATGGCCAATTTTTGTAAAGTTATCTTCTTACTACTGAGAAAAAAAAGTATATTTCTTTCTATTTCCATTCAATTCTCTCCAGATATCTATGATATCCAGCTAATCTAAAATTCAAATTCATCTCCTTGACTTCTTTCTTATTTATTTTTTGGTTAGATTTATCTAGTTCTGAGAGAAGAGTCTATAAAGAAGAAAAAGTGGCATATAAGTTGAGAGTTTCTAATGTTTGTTTGGGTTTTTTGTGACCTTTGTTTTGGGTAATTAGTATCATCCCATCTGTGCTTTCTCCATTCTTTTGTTAACTTCTTTTTTATATATCTTTTTTTCTAATCTCTGGTAGCTTCAAATTTTTGTCACTGCTTGTCTTTTTTTCTCTTACTTAATTACATACATTCTTTCTGACTTCATTTCTACCAATGCCACTTCCATATATAGGACTTTGGGCGCTTAAGGATAAGAATAAAAAAGAACAAGATAACTGATGTTTCACTATAATGTGGAATATTATGTGGGTTTTTGAAGGCTGTGCTAGCAGAGTGTAATTTCTGGAAGGTTCTACCACTCTAGAAATTCTTCAGATAAGGTGCTAGCAAAAGACATTGTTTTCAGTCTAGAGAGGCTCATGATTCATAGTCTAGATACTTGGTGATTGATTCTTTAGCTATATCAATCCATGGAATAAAGGAAAATACAAGACAGTACTTGGCTCTGAGCTTCCAGGGGAACAGTTTCAGAGTGGTGAAAAGGTCACAGTACACTAAGAATCACAGAGTCTTAAGAGGCACATTAACATTAACTTAAATACTAGTGCTATAAATGTAAATTCCTTTTCCAGAGACCAAAAAATGGACACAATACCGGATGATCTGAATTATATCAATATCAATGTTCTTGCTATAAATGAAACCAGAAGACAAAAGGAAGTTGCAGATGAGTGGAAGCTCCCAGGTTCTCCTTTAACAGGAAAGAGAGGGGGGGTGCATTGGTAACTAAGGTGGGGCACCAGGTAGGGCCCATGAAGGGAGGTCTGATTATATCTTCACTCCCAAGTAGGCCCAAAACCCCTAGCTACTAGGTGCTAAGCCTATGTGGGCATGAAGCCCCAAGGGTCCTAAGGGGAGTTGCTAAGACCAGAGCCAATAGTAAGAGCTTAAGTTCTGATTGCTCAGATGATGTTCGATGACGGCTAAAGAGTGCATAAAAAGAGAAGACAGAGCTATTTGCTCAAGGCTCTTACTCTTGGTGGCTCCCTGATGTGGAGACTCTGGGCAGCTGTAGCTAAGAGCCCTCCAGCTTGTAAACCCAGATGTTCAGACTTCGTTAAACTCTGGTAACTATGCATTGAGATTTGAATCAGACAAGGTCTGTCTGTTGATGTTTGTAATTTGTTTGTAGTTGCTCTGAAGTTCAGGGTGCTGGCTTTTCCCCTGAACTAAGTGAATGATATTTGTATGCTGGATTAAAGTAAGATTGTTAACCCCTTAATGTTGCTTTCCTTAATAAAGCAGATCAAAAGAACCTGGGCTTCCAGTATTCTGTGGGCTGGTTGTTGTTGGTTTTACACAGCCATGGTAGCTGCTAGCTGAATTGTTGAACATGGGGGACAGGGAAGGAGACAGAGACAGAGAGACAGAGAAGAAAATAATTGAGTTAATTTAATATTGAGTTAATTTTACCATAATCCCAAAGGCTCAAGAGGAGTCATTTCATGGGACATAATCATTTCCTATAATAGTGTTTATGATCATCTTTTTCTGAGATTCCCAATATGTGTATATGAATATTCAGAGTAAATGAAGAAAAGAATAAAAAACACATGCATTTGTCTGACCTGTATATGATATCTATATCTATATCTATATACATATATACAGATCTCCCCTGGTAAAATGCCAACACCTTAAAGACAGAGACTGTCTCATTTTTGCCTTTGTTTCTCCATTGTCTTATACAGTGCCTAGTGCTTAACAAATGCTAGGTGATTGGTTGATTGATCAGTATTTGGGAAAAAAACTACCAGGTATAGAAGTAAACATCTGTTTTTGGACATGACAAATGTGTGGATTTGTTTTGCTCCACTTCACTTAATTGTTTGTTTGGTTTTTTATTGGTGTGTGTGAGGAGGTGGTTTGAGGGTTGCTGTGGGGTGAGTAGAGCTAGCAACAGTGTTTGCCAAAAAGAAAAGAAAACAAAGAGGATTAAAGAAGCATTTTTAAATGCAAATAAGAGACCAAAAAGATTGTAGAGAAAAGAGACATGGTAAGAAATAAAATCACATACAAAAAACCACTGAAATTGATTATTTTTAACAGATAAGAAAGAACTGGTTACTGAGATAGAAGTTATATGAATCATCTTCTCTGTGTGCAATCAGACCATCAACTTGTTAGATCAAAGATCAAAATCAATATTAAACTGGAAGAATGAGTAACAGTGAGAAAATATTGCGTGCAAATGAAGCAGCTTCAACCTGACATATTTAACCAAACAACTGGCATTGAAAATGGGAAATGTATAATACAAAAATATTAGTACACGCTCTCACCCTTTCCTGAGGAAGTTTAACCAATGCAAGTAACTTGATATTATAAGGAAATCAAAGGACCTAGAAAACACCCCCCAACCATCTAACAGTTGATCTCCTTGACAAGCAAGAAAAGAGGGCTACCAAGGGTAACCCAAGTCTAAAATAGGAACTAGTTTGTAAAATTTCACAGCCAATATTTTTATCAAGATGGCAGAGTGAGAGGGTGTTCCATTTATGTGGGATATGCTGAAGATTAAAAAAAAGGAGCTCTGAGTTTATAATGTTTAATCCCTGCTCTACTTTGTAGTGACCAAGGTTTGAACCCAGCAAATCTGTGAAACTCCCTTATTTGTAATAGTGATCTAGAAACTCAGAGGTGGTCTTCATTTTAAAAAAAATCCTATTAGGCTATTGGAAGCTTCTCTTTATATGAAACCAATGATGCTGGACAATTCCACCATAGATTACCCATTTCACAGGGTGTCCACCAACATTTTCCCCTGGTACTGGAAATATGAACTTATTTCCATTCTATAAAAATTCTTTCTGCTAGTGTACTGTGTTTCCCACTGTTCTGGGACTCCCATGATTTGAACACAAGCTCCCTGGGGGTTACGCATAACGAGCCTCACAAAATAAAGCCATGCCATTGTTCTGAACAAAAAGAGAGGAGGAGGGAAGGGAGATTCCCAAAAAATTAAGAAGGAGGAAGTGATATCAAGTAGCCATTTAGTCATAGAGGCTGTCTGTTTATCAGTAGAGAACATTTACATACCCAGATAAGATCATGCTGCTGCATGGCCAAATTAGAGGAAACTGTCATCTCTCCCCTATCCCAAGCAATAGCAATATAGGATTCAGTCTAGGAAAATAAGATGAGACAGGGTTTAAAGCAGAAAGAGATCTAGAATATGTCCAGCTAACTTTATTCCTTTACTTGAATGAGTTTTTGCTTCAAGGAAAGGCAAGGGGTACATTTACTTAGATGGTATTAGCTTCCCTCTTTTCAAATCACGAACTAGAAGAAATGGAAGATGTCTCCCCATCAAGCAACAAAAAAAAGCAGGAAAGGAAGCAGGGAAATGGAAGTCAGGTAGAGCTATAGGACTAGAGGTTCTAAAACTGTCTCTATTTGCTGTGCTTAACTGCATACTTGCCAAGCCTGAAGGAAGTTATAGAAAGATGTTGATATGTTGAAGAATTAATACATGAAGAAATGGTAGAAAATTTCACCAAAAAAGCTGAGCAGTGGGAAGGTGAAGAAGATGAAGGGTTGTCTATGAAAGTACAGGGCTTATTGCAGGTTTTCCTTGTGGCACCAGAACCATAAGATTACACAAAGGCTGAAACATATCTGTGATAGCTGGGGATGGGAGCTGAGATTTGGTACTCTTAGCTCCACAGGAAATAGTAAAACTGGGGGAACTAGAAAAATCTTTGTTACAGCACTTTTAGAGTATGCTAGTCAGTGAGTATCTGTTTTTCTGTATTTGCTGAGTTTTCTCTAAAAATCCCAAGCTGGGCTGGAACTGGGACAATGGAAAGCTCCTGTACTTATCTGGGGAGAGACCTCCCTATTTATTTCCCTCTCACCAGGTTATCCTTCTTAACCCTGAAAAGCTGCTGCAATGGCAGACTGATTCAGGCCAGGCCTGAAGAGATACCCTGCAGAAGCAGTTTTAGAGGCTATCCTACAAAATCACCATCTGTCCTTGAAACCTAACTGAATACAAAATTCTCCACATTGTCTTTGCATATGTAAATGTCTACCCTAAAATCTCATTCTAGAGAACTGAAAACTTATGAGTCTTTCATTCAAGGGTAAACTCTATCATAAAAGGAAATTTTCAAAAGACTGTGTAAGAAAAGGGTGAACAAAGGGACTCTCTTAGTTTATAATGATCAACATCTGTTCAGCAAGGCAGTGAATGGTGTTGAGCCCAGCAGGCCTGCAGAATCACCTTATTTGTAGTAACTATTGGAGCCCTATATGACTCTCTATATCACAAACCCCAGGGGATTCTATGGAAAAGAGTCACACTAATTGGCCAAGTGGAAGCTTCTATATTGTTCAAGTGATGCCAGATGATTCCCCTACAGACTATGTTTCACAGGGTTCCTACAAGAGCTTCCAGTTCTTCTAGAACTAAACGTGTGTGTGTGTGTGTGTGTGTGTGTGTGTGTGTGTGTGTATGTGTGTGTATGAGAGACAGAGACAGAGAGACAGAGAGAGAGTTTGTTTTGTTTTGTTACCACACTGTGGTTATCACTGCCTTAGTGCCTCCATAATCCAAAGCCAGACCCTGAATAAGAGACAGGAATAAGGATAAGAATAAGGAGATAAGAGACAGGATTGGCAACAATGGGGAGAGCTAGATACAGGTCCCTCTGCCCACTCCACTATTACCATCTGAAACCCTCAATGATTGTGCCAAATAAAATAATAAAAATTGCAACATAGGAAGAAAATGACATAACTCACTGAAAGATTAAGCTATTGGCTTGGCACTCATAGCTTCATCTAGTAGTATCCCATGTAGGTGATTTAGTAGATAGAGTGCTATACATAAAGTCATGAACGCTCAAGTTCAAATCCAGCTTCAGATAGTTACTAGCTGTGTGACCCTGGGGAAGTCACCTAACCTCTATCTACCTCAGTTTCTCATCTGTAAAATAAATATAACAATAGCACCTACCTCTTATGGTTGTGTGGACAAAATTAGGTATTTGTGAAGAACTTCAAAAGCTTTAAAGTTTAATAATTACAAGTGTTAGCTATTTGATACAATACAGAAGAGAAGGAAAACATAGCTGTAGATTCCATTAAAAGTCACTCTTCAGAAGTATCCTAATCAGTCACCTCCACCTCCACCTCCACCATTTATGGAGGGAGATCATAGATTTGGTATACACAACTACAGTACTCTGTACTGGTGAGAGTAGCAGTCATGGAAGGGGGAAAGGATCTAACAAAGTTGGGCCTCCACTAATTCTTTCTAATGGGGTACAGTCTCTGGGAACCCCCTTGAACTCTCCTTGAATCTTCCCACTTGATCAGGCCATAAGCCTTTCCTTATTGCTAGGCCCAAATCTCTGTTACCCTTAAATTAGCCTAACCCTGTATTGTCTGTTATCTCCGGGTTGCCTTCAGCTGTTTCCCACCCTTAATCTCACTCCTGGAGTCTTTACCTCTAATCACCCCAGTCCCATCAAGATCTTCCTTGGACTCCTCCTCAAGACCCTCCCTAAACCCCTCCTCTAGTCGCCCCAGACTACTTGATCATCCCTCAATCCCTCCCACAATCTTTCTGTATATAAGCCTCATCTTGCCTCCATGAAGGGGCTCAGATTCAATCTAGCTCAGCTCAGATTAATCTGGCCCACTGGCATTAGCATCACAAATGCTCAGGCTCCCTAAGAGTCTACCAAATATGACAAATCTTTAATAAACTTTGTTTTCCTTGGCTGAGAAGGCTTGAGTCAAATTCATTTGGCAGGACCCAGCATGTCAGTATTTTGGGGTCTTAGGCACCCCTAAAAACATATGGTTCTTTACCCTCATCATTTTCTTTTAACCTCATCATTTCTAGGAGAGATGAGAAAGCATAATGGGGATATGATTGAAGATAAAGTTATTGGGGGAAAACCAACAGAGAGACTGACAAAGTAAGACAAATGAGAAATCTAAAAAGGAGCTAATATGGTGAACAAATTCTACAGAATTATAGATAGAGAGTTTATATGCAGATACAGATTAATATACAGTGTGTTTATGTGTGTATATGTATGTATGCATGTATGTATGTGTGTATACTAAGAGAGAATCATATAGGAAAATGACTCAGAAGCATCAAAAACAATTAGCAAACAATTGCTTACCAGAATTCACAAGACATCAACAAAAAGAAGTCCAACCTTTAATTCACCAAGAAATATCATGGTCAAACTTCAGAACAATAGTATTAAACACCAAACAATATTGCAGGCTAGCAAGAATAAGCCCTTCATATTTCAAGAAAAAATCAGTCAGAATCATGAAAGAATATGCATACATATACACATACATATATATATGTACACACATATATACATATACACATATGCACACATACATACACACATACACCCATATATACATACGTATACACATATCTACACATACATATACGTATATACACACATATGAAATTCCTCCACAAATCCAATGTCAAACGAAGATAATGGAGACAATAAAGAAGAAATGTAAAAATAAAGCCTATGAATGAGAAAGTATGTATTAGAGTATCTTAAAAAAAGAAAGCTAATGAGTGGTTAAATTAAGCCATCATTTTCTTCAAAAGGAATGACAGAGAATTATAGAGAGATTTAGCAATGGATTATATATGTGAGAGGTAACTTCAAGTAAGGAATTGAGGCTAATACTGAGAGTATCAACCTGGATAACTGGAAGGATAGTGATGTCTCCAAAAGAAATAGAAAGATAGAAATTCAGAGAGATAAGTTTCTGAGGAAAGATAATTACTATTCATCTCCCTAGAACACAAACTCTGCCAAAACCAGGAAGTAATCTAGAGGTCAAAGGATAGGTATGCCTGAGGCAGGGAAAGGGGATTGAATTTTACCAGTGCCATTTACACAGCTGCTGAACCAGTTATAACTGCCCTGAAAGGCTGATGCCAAAAGCAGAAAGAGGAAGGTAGCAAGCCTGAAGGAAGAGGAGTCGCCAGAGAGAGTTAAGAAGTGTTGGCTGAAATGAGTGAAAGCAGATATTGTTTTGGAGATAAGAGACATGAACAATGGGGAGAGCTAGATACAGCCCATCTTTCCAACCTCTAATATGCAGATAGAGACCACTGCCCTAGTTAATAATGCAAAAAGGAACTTATTATATTTAATCAAGTTACCTAATATCATCACTCATACTTTACTTCAGCATATAGTTTCTCATTTCATCATTATCTCTCTCATTCTTCTTTGCATTCTTTCTCTAGTTTATGGCAGGTTTTTTTTTTCCTGTTCAAACACTCCAGCAGTTTTTTGCTACTTTCAGGGTCACATAGAATATTAACAACTAATATTGTACCCTAACCCATAGCAGATGTCTCATTGTCTGTATCACTGGGCCCAAGAGAGGTGAGCATAGGGCAATATGCATAGTGCAGGATGAATGACCTCATTGGTTAGCACATTCCCAACTAATGCTAGTAGTGACAACTGAGTTTCCGGAAACAACATAATCAACATAGTCATTTCCCTAAAGGCATGGATAAAAATGCTTATCATCAGAGAAAGAAGCTGATTTCAATTTTGTACCTTTAGTTCTCAAAATCTTTGCAAAAAAATGCATATACAATTATGTGGGTATTTATCCTGGTTCTTTAATTACACGTTTTGCGTATATCACTTCAGGGCACAAGTACAATAAGTTCAAACCAATTTAAAGGCATAAAACAACTGCAGCAGTTAATGAATTAGCATTTTAAATACCAGAGTAAGTTGTTAGTTGATCAGTAAAGTCTATTTTGGGGGGAAAAAATAGTTTCTCATCATGCCAACAAGATTAGTGTCTTCCTTTTCCAGAAGAGCAGAGGCAGGACATTTAAGAGATTAGGGTCAAAAAGAAAATGTAATCTGTCTCCAGTTTTGTGAGCCATGAATTTTAAAAGGGTAACTAATAGCATATGAATTCATTTCAACTTTTGTGAGGAGGCAAAAAAAAATAGACCAGTTCCAAGATACCAAGAGCTTAAACCATCACAAGGTATGCAATATTCTTCATTTTTTAAGATTAAAAATGACCGAAATAAAAAGAGAGCAACCTGAAAAATATTTAAGGGAGTCACTAAGGAAAGAAAATATCATCACTGTATGTGTGTGTGTGTGTGTGTGTGTGTGCAAGACAGAGAGAGAGAGAGAGAGAGAGAGAGAGAGAGAGAGAGAGAGACAGAGAGAGAGACAGAGAGAGAGGGGGGGGGAGAGAGAGAGAGAGAAGATATGACTGAGTTAAGAAGAAAATAAAACATGCTTCTCTTATTGCCCCCCAAACTGTGCTCTGATTAGCTTACTATGAGCCCTTTTATCATCCATTCCCTTCAAGCTTGGAAAAATATCCATCTCTCTGCAAAGCCAATTAGAAAAAAAATGTCCCCTGTGAAAGAAATCGTCTCAATAACAGTGTTTTATCCATCAAGAACTGTGTGGAAAGGGAAGAATGTTCATGAGTTAGATCAGCTGCAAGTGCCAAACTGCTTGGAAAAGATATTGTTTTTAAAGGGCTTGCTAGTTAGTGCATAGCTCCATCTCTGAAGGCTATAAGAGCTTTCACTTCTACTCCATTTCTGCCTATTATATAGTGAAATTAGAACAGTCCCTTTAAGCTATGGCCGGCATCTGCTGAATCAAAACTGAAAAAAAAAAAGAAAAAGAAAGAAACTAACTTGAACAAAAGAGAAAATCCTATTTGCACATGGTCATTGCTTCTGGGACAATGATTTCATGGGCATGCCCATGTTTAAGTGCATCTGTTTAATTGTATTTGCTGCTTTCAGGCAGAGAGACAATATTGTGTCATGATAACCAGAGCAACTGAAAAGAAAAACAATACAAAAAAAATGTCAAATTAGTTATTATGGTAGTATTTTAACTCCTAAGTGTGAAGGTCATGGGTAGCTAGGTGGTGCAGTAGATCAAATGCTAGTCCTGGAGTAAGGAAGATGTGAGTTCAAATCTGGCCTCAGACTAGCTGCATGACCCATAAAAAACCTTGACCCAGGCAAATCACCTAACCTTGTCTGCCTCAGTTGCTTCATCTGTAAAATAAGCTGGAGAAGGAAATGGCAAAGCACTCCAGGATCCTTGCCAAGAAAACCCCAAATGGGGTTAAGAAGAATTGGACATAATTGAAAATGACTAAACAACATGAAGGTCAACAGACAGTTCCCAAAGTTGGACTTAAGACTTTCATATATGTTCTATCTATAATTTATGCTTACTAAATATGTATGTGTGTATATATATGTATATAAAATCGCAATAAATTTTACAAATATTTATCAAGTGCCTGCTTTGTGCTACATGTTATACCAGGTAACAAAGTTACAAAGATGTGAACAAAAGACAGTCTCTACCTTCAAAGAGTTTACAGTAGTCTGATATGTATAGGGGAAGGGAATGGAGAGATAACATGTTCATAAATATGTATACACAAAACAGATATAAGATGATTTTCAGGGGAAAACAAGTAGCAGGGTGATCAAGTAGAAGGTCATGTTTGAGCTGAGCCTTGAAGGAAATAAGAGATTGTGAAAGACAAAAAAGGTAGGGAAGAGGTACACACTAGGCATGAGGAACAGCCAGTGCAAAGGCATGATGGCAAAAATAGGGACCACTAGGTATAAAGAATAGAGAGGGAGCGAAGCCAAGATGGCAGAGTGAAAACAGGGACATACCCAAGCTTTCTCCCAAATTCTTTCAGATACGTTTAAAAAAGTGAATCTGAACAAATTTGAGAGAGGTAGAATCCACTAGGAGACAGAGTGTGGCAGATTTCCAACCCAGGAGAGTCTAGAAGGTCAACAGGAAAATCTCTTACACAGGCTGGGAGATTGCTGAGTGCACAGAACTAAACCCAAACATACCAGAGCAGGAGCAGACCCCATGGTCTGAATCACCACAGCAGTGCTGAGTACCAAGCCTCTCAGTGCAGGATGGGAATCTGTTAGAGCTAGATGAGACAGAAGCACAGAGCCAGCAGCAGCAGCTATTCCTGGGCCTATCAGCTCACAGACTAAATGTTTGAAAGTCAGCTTCTTGAACTTCCAGCAGCCATGATGACAGAGTAAACTGTAAGTGCTCTCATTTCTCCCTTGTTGACCTTGAATAACCCAGAGAACACTGCCCTAGGAAAAACCCTGGAAGAGTGGAGCCAGAAGTAGAGGTACAACAGTTTTTTAGATCAGGAAGCTAGGGAGAAGGGTCCCTCTAACTGTGGTGGAAGAGGACAAGTGCAGGAAAGGAGGCATCTTGGCAAGCCCCACCTCAACAGATGAGGGGGAGTTCCTGAGCCCCAGGGGGGTGGAGCTACCAAGCACCAAAACCAGGATGCCAGGTATGTCTTAGCACAGCCAGGGAATTGGCAGAGAGAGAGAAGATAGAATACAAATTCAGAATAGTATAGCTTTGACACTATACCCACATCTGAAACCTCAAAAGGCAATATGAACCGGTGTCAAGCCCAAAAAGCATTCCTGGAAGAGCTCAAGGAGGATTTTAAAAGCTAAATTCTTTGTCTCTTAAAGAAAAAATTAGCTGATGAGTACAAATCTTTAAAAAGTAAAAAGGTTGAGGAGGTATAAAACCTAACAGGAGAAAATAACTTCTTGAAAAGTAAACTTGGCCAAATGGAAACAGAGGTACAGAAGCTATCTGAAGAAAACAATTTGTTAAAAATTAGAATTGGGCAAGTAGAAGCTAATGACTCTATGAGGCATCAAAAATCAGTCAAATAAAATCTAAAGAATGAAAAAAATAGAAGAAAACATAAAATATCTCATTGGAAAAAGAACTGACCTAGAAAATAGATCCGAGAGAGATAATCCAAGAATTATTGGTCTAACAGAAAGCCATGATGAAAAAAAAAAGAGTATGTACAGTATATTTGAAGAAATCATCAAGGAAAACTGACCTAAGGTTCTAGAACCAGAAGGTAAAATAGCCATTGAAAGAATCCAGCAATCACTCCCTGAAAGAGATCTCAAATTGAAAACTCCAGGGAATATTGTAGCCAAATTCCAGAATTATCAGGTCAAGGAGAAAATACTGCAAGCAGCCAGAAAGAAACAATTGAGTTATCACAGAACTACAGTCAAGATCACACAGGAACTTGCAGCTTCTACATTAAAAGATCAGAGGGAATGGAACATGATATTCCATAAGGCAAAGGAGTTTGGACTACAACCAAGGATCAACTACCCCCAAAATTGAACATAATCTTTCAGGCAAGGCAATGGGCATTCAAAGAAATAAGGGAATTCTGGACCTTCCTGATGAAAAGGACAGAGCCCAATGGAAAATTTGATCTTCAAAAACAAGACTGAAAAGAAGCATAAAAAGGTAAACAGGAGGAAAAATAACCTTGTTATTCAATAAGGGCAAATTGTTTACATCTATATATGGGAGGATGATACTTGTTAATCTTGAGAATGGTATAGTTATTATGATATTTAAAAGGGATACACATAGACAGAGAGTGTGGATTTAAATTAACTGATGGGATAATAAAAACCCTAATTAAGGGGTGCAAAGGGATTTTAATGGGAAAAGAGGTAAGGAGGAAGTAGAAAAGGGTAAATTACATCACATGAAGAGGCACAAAAACATATTATAGTAGAGGGAAAGAAAGGAGGGAGAAGAGCAATGTTTCTGCTTTACTTTCAAGGGATTTGGTTGAAGGAAGGAATAACATACTCTACTAAGTATAAAATCAAACTTTCCCTACAGGCAGTTGGAACAACAATGCTGCTAGCAGCTGCTGTGGATGTATAAGGACAATAACACCAGCATGCAGGAGGGCTGCTAGCACAGGTTCTTTGATCTGATTTTCTAAAGAAAGCAACTTTAAAGGTTTTATAATCTCACTTTAATTAAACATACATATATTGTTCACTTAGTTCAGGGGGGAAAGTCAGCACCCAGAACTTCAGAGAAAACACAAACAGAAATTAAAAGCAAAAATTTTATAAACAGAGCAAATAACACAAATCAGCAGAGTTTCTGTCTGTCCAAAGCAATAAATACATAGTTACCAGAGACAGAAGCACCAACATCTGGGTTTTCAAAGCTGGGGAGCTCCTTAACGGATACCCAGAGTCTCGTCTGGCCAAATCACATGAACATGCCTCCAATGAGTGAGCCCCCAAAACAAAATGCTAACCTCAGAATATACATACATACATACATACACACATATATGTATATATATATATATATATACACACACACACACACACACACACACACACACACACACACTTCTTAAGGGTCAGCCCACAGAAGGCATCACAACCATGTGACTCAAACTCATGTGATTTAGGCTTTCTTGTGACTTAAGCAGGTCATCAAAGACTTGATTCAATCAAAGACTCTTGATTCAAACAAAGGCAAGACTCAATCAAAGGTACTTGAGTGCCTTAGTGCTGATAAGCACTCCAAAAGGAAAAAAACAGTAATAGTCCCACTTTGCTTGCCATTACAGCAATAGGAGTGGAAAGGGCAAAGAAAGGGAGTAAGGAGGTAAAACACAGGGAAGAAGTAATAAGGGGAAAGGGTAAGATAAGGGAAGGGTGTCAGTAGGGAGGGAAAATTGAAGATGACAGTGGTCAAAAGCAAAACTCTTTTGAGGAGAGAAATGGAGGAGAAATAAAAGCATAAAGGTGGGGGGTATAGGATGCGGAAAAAGAAACAGATAGTAATCATGACTGTGAATGTGAATGGGATGAACTCTCCCATAAAACAGAGGTGGATAGCAGAATGGATTAAAAATCATAAACCTACAATATGTTCTTTATAAGAAACACATTTGAAACAGGGGGATACACACAGGATAAAGGTAAAAGGCTGGAATAGAATATATTACACTTCAGCTGAAGTTAAAAAAAAGCAGGGGTAGCAATCCTAATCTCAGACAAAGTAAAAGCAAAGATAGATCTAATTAAAAGAGATAAGGAACAAAACTATATCCTGCTAAAACACACCAAAGACAATGAAGTAATATCATTACTTAACATACACAGACCTAGTGGTATAGCATAAAAATTCTTAGAGGAGAAGTTAAGGGAGTTACAGGAACAAATAAACAGCAAAACTATATTAGTAGGGGACCTCAACCTCTCCAAATCTGAACTTGATAAATCTAACCTCAAAATAAACAAGAAAGAAGTTAAAGAGGTGAATAGAATTTTAGAAAAGGTAGATATGGTAGACCTCTGGAAAAACTTAAATGGGGATAGACAGGAATATACCTTTTTCTCAGTGGTGCATGGCACATACAGAAAAATTGACCATATCCTAGGGCATAAAACCCTCATAGTCCAGTGCAGAAAGGCAGAAATAGTCAATGAATCCTTTTGAGATCATCATGCAATAAAAATTATTTCTAATAAAGGACCATGGAAAAATAGAATAAAAATTAATTGGAAACTAAATAATCTAATCCTAAAGAATGAGTGGGTCAAACAACAAATCATAGAAACAATCAATAACTTCATTCAAGAGAATGACAATGAGACAACATACTAAAACTTGTGGGATGCAACAAGAGCAGTTCTTAGGGGAAGTTTTATATTCCTGAATGCTTACATGAATAAAATAGAAAAAAAGAGATCAATGAATTGGGCATGCAACTGGAAAAGCTAGAAAAAAACAAATTGAAAATCTCCAATTAAATACCAAATTAGAAACACTGAAAACCAAAGGAGAGATTAATAAAATTGAAATCAAGAAAACTATTGAGCAATAAATAAAACTAAGAGCTGGTCTTATGAAAAAAACAATAAAATTGATAAATCTTTGGTCAATTTGATTTAAACAAAGAAAGAAGAAAACCAAATTGCCAGCATCAAAAATGAAAAGGGCAAATTCATCTCCAGTGAAGAGGAAATTAAAACAACAATTAGGAACTATTTTGCCCAATTGTACACCCATAAATTACATAATCTTAGGGAAATGGATGAAAATTTACAAAAATATAAATTGCCCAGATTAACAGAAGAGGAAGTAAAATACTCAAATAACCCCATCTCAGAAACAAGACAGTGAACAATCCATCAAAGAACTCCTTAGGAAAAAATCTCCAAGGCCAGATGGATTTACAAGCAAATTCTATCAAACATTTAAAGAACAATTAATTCCAAAACTTTATAGACTATTTGGGAAAACAGGCAAAAATGAATTCCTACCAAATTCTTTTTATAAAACAAATATGGTACTAATACCTAAGCCAGGAAGGGTCAAGACAGAAAAGGGAAATTATAGATTTTCTTATATAATTTCCTTAATGAATATGGATGCAAAAATTTAAATAAAATATTAGCAAAAAGATTACAGCAACTTATCATAAAAATAATACACTACGACCAGATAAGATTTATTCCAGGAATGCAAGGCTGGTTCAATATTAGGAAAACTATCAGCATAATTGACCATATCAACAACAAAACTAGCAGAAATCATATGATTATCTCAATAGATGCAGTAAAAGCTTTTGACAAAATAAAACAGTCATTCTTATTGAAAACACTAGGAAGCATAGGAATAAATGGGGTCTCCCTGAAAATGATAAGTAGCCTCTACCTAAAACCATCAACAAGCATTATATGTAATACAGATAAACTAGACACATTGCCAATAAGATTGGGGATGAAACAAGGATGTCCATGATAACCCTTATTATTCAATTTGGTACTAGAAATGTTAGCTTTAGCAGTAAGAGAAGGAAAAGAAATTGAAGGAATTAGAATAGACAAAGAAGAAACTAAGTTATCATTCCTGGAGATGATATGATGATTTACTTAAAGAATCAAGCAAAAAACTATTTGAAATAATAATAACTTTAGCAACATTGCAGGATATAAAATAAACCCATATTAATTCCCAGCATTCCTATATTTAACTAACAAAGTCCAACAGCAAGAGATAAGAAGAGAAATTCCATTTAAAGTTACTGTAGACACTGTAAAATATTTGGGAGTCTACCTGCCTAGAAAAACCCAGGAACTATATGATCACAATTACAAAATACTTTTCACACAAATAAAGTCAGATCTAAATAAATGGAAAAACATCAGTTGCTCATGGTTAGGCTGAGCTAATATAATAAAAATGACAATTTTACCTAAATTAAATTACTTATTTAGTGCCATACCAATCAAACTATCAAAATATTATTTTATAGAGCTGGAAAAAATAATAACAAAGTTCATCTGGAAGAACAAAAGATCCAGAATATCAAGGGAATTAATGAAAAGAAATGCTAGGGAAGGTGGCCTGGCCATACCACATCTTAAAATGTATTCTAAAGCAGCAAGCATCAAAACTACTAGGTACTGGCTAGGAAATAGAGTGGTTGATCAGTGTAACACAAGATGGTGCACAAGATGTAGTAGTCAATGACTATAGTAATCTACTCTTTGATAAACCTGAAGACTCCAGCTTCTGGGATAAGAACCCACTATTTGACAAAAACTGCTGGGAAATCTGGAAAATAGTATGGCAGAAACTGGGCATAGACTAATATCTTACACCATATACCAAAATAAAGTCAAAATGGGTTCCTGATTTAGATATAAAGGCTGGCACTATAAGCAATTTGGAAGAACAAGGAATAGTTTAACTGTTAGATTTATGGAGAATGGAAGAATTTATGACCAACCAAGAGGACATTATGATATGCAAAATGGGTAATTTTGATTACATTAAATTGAAAATTTTTTGTACAAACAAAGCTAATGCAACCACTATTAGGACAAAAGCAGAAAATTGGGAAAGAATTTTTATAACCAGTGTCTCTGATAAAGGCCTCATTACTGAAATATACAGAGAACTGAGTCAAATTTGTAAGAATACCAGTCATTTTCCAATTGATAAATGGTCAAAGGATATGAACAGGCAGTTTTCAGGGGAAGAAATTGAAGATATCCATAGGTGTATGAAAAAATGCCCTAAATCACTACAGATTAGAGAAATGCAAATCAAAACAACTCTTAGGTATGACATCACACCTATCAGATTGGCTAATATGACAAAACAGGAAAATTATAAATGTTGGAGAAAATGTGGGGAAATTGGAGCACTAATGCATTGTTGGTAGAGTTGTGAACTGATCCAACCTTTCTGGAGAGCGGTTTGGAACTATGCCCAAAGAGCTATAAAAATAGGTAAACCCTTTGACCCAGCAGTACCACTTCTAGGGCTATATCCCAAAGAGATCTTACAAATGGGAAAAGACTCACATGTACAAAAATATTTATTTAATTTTTGTGGTGGCAAAGAACTGGAATTTGAGTGGATGTCCATCAATTGAAGAATAGCTGAACAAGTTGTGGTATATGATGAGAATATATAAGAACACACACACATTTACATACATACATATATATGCATATACATACATGAAAGAAATCAAAGAAATTATGAGCAGATTGACTTCAGACAAACCTGGAAAGATTTATATGAACTGATGCTGAGTGAGGGGAGCAGAACCAGAAGAACATTGTACACAGTTACAGACACACTGTGTGATGACTAACTTTGATAGATTTGGCTCTTCTCAGCAATTCGAGGTTCTAAGACAACTCCAAAACATTCATGATGGAAAATGCTTTCCACATCAAAAGAATTATGGAGTCTGAATACAGGTTGAAGCAAACTATTTGCTCTCTCATTTTTGTTTTGTTTCTGCTTTCTCATGGTTCATTCCATTGGTCATAATTCTTCTTTGCAACATGACTAATATGAAAATATGTATAATGTAAATGCATATATAGAGAATATATCAGATTACATGCCATCTTGGGGAGGGGGAAAAGAGGGAGGGGGAGAAAATTTGGAACTCAAAAGCTTGTGGAATTGAATATTGTAAACTAAAAATACATTAATTTAAGAAAAAATAATAAATAAATGCTTGTTTCCTTCCTCTCTTCCTTCCTGTAGTCACCTATGTTCCCCAGAAGTCCAGAGAAGATACATGAGCTACTGGACAGGTGAATGTCCTTGCATAACTGTCTACCAACCTAAGCAACATGACTTTTTTTCTTCAAGTAATAAATTAATAAACATTTATAAAGTGCCTAGCACATAGCACTTGAACACTGTGCTCAGCACTAGGGATATAAGTAAGACTGTTCTGAGGGCATAGCAAGGCAGAAAATTTGCAAAAGCAGCAGTAATGGTAATAGTAGAACAGTGATCGTGATGATGGTGGGAGCGGTAGCAATAATAATAATATTTTGAAGGTGAGTGTAACCAGGGAAGGGGAGAGGAGGTGACAATGACAAAATAGGAGATTATTAGTCAGAGGGATGCACAGCAGATATACTCTGTGCCCTGATATCATAAAGACACTAAAGGAAACTCCAATTAGGAGCTCAAACTCAAATAAACCTAAATCTGGCAGTACTAATGATTAGTACTCTGGTCATGTAATGGCATCTAAGAATAAAAAAAAAATTATAATGTAGCATAAGTTTGCAGGCTGACCCTATTTGGAATCATCATGATAATTTAATCATCTTAGTAAGGATAACAACAGGGAGTAGTAGGCATTTCTCTTCTGGGAATACCAGAAAAGAAAGAAAGGAAGGTAGAATGGAAGAAAGAAAGGAATGAAGAAAGGAAGGAATGAAGAAAGAGAGAGACACAGAAAGAGAGCAAGAGGAAAGAAAGAAAGAAAGAAAGAAAGAAAGAAAGAAAGAAAGAAAGAAAGAAAGAAAGATAGCAAGGAAGGAAGGAAGGAAGGAAGGAAGGAAGGAAGGAAGGAAGGAAGGAAGGAAGGAAGGAAGGAAGGAAGGAAGGAAGAAGGAAGGAAGGAAGAAAGATGGAAAGAAGGAAGGAAGGAAGGAAAGAAGGAAGGAAAAATGGAAGGAAGGTTAAGAAGAAAAGGAAAGAGAGAAAAGAGAGAAATTAAGAAAGCAATATCTTAACTCCTGTAACTGTTTCAGCACAGACAATACTGGCCAATAAAGTAGGTAAACCACCAGTGTCCATGAAATGGATGAAGATGTAATAATTTTCATTATAAACTAGTACTACATCATAACATTACAAGTTGTAAATAAGTGCTATGTCCTGGTTTCTGTTTGTTTGCAGATGATACCTGAACTTCCAATTAAAAAATAAAATACTGCAAATCAGTGCAGGGCAATTATAAGACATAATTTAATCTCTATGGCCAGATTAGATTAAATAGGAGGAGAAACTGAGGAGTTACTTAGTTCTGAGGGAGAAAAAGATGAAGTAGCTAAATAGTTTTAAAAACTTGACTTTTCAACATTGCCAGAAATATTACCCAAAATTATATAAATAGGGATTAGACCCATGAGTCCATTAGTATAGGAATCTCAGAGATGAAGAAAATCTCCCTATCAATGCAGTCTGGCATCTTCTCCACAATACATAATCTTAGAGAATTGTTTGCCTAGGCAGGCCCTTGAGGGGTTAAGTAACTTATAGTGGGTCACAAAGCCAATAAGTATTAGAGTTGGGGCTTGAACATAGATCGTCTTGACTATGAGACCAGCTCTCTATCTACTAGAAAACACTTCCTAATGTCATATGAATGATAAGAAACACTAGATGTATCTCAAGCTATTGCAGAAATTTGGGCATGCTTAGTTTGGAATTTCAAAAACTCCTTTCTGTATTGCTTTCTAAAATGTGCACTCAGTGTAACTAGATGTATCTTCAAAGAAAAGCTGTTACTTCAGTGTTCTAGGGCAATAGTGTCAAACTCAAATGGAAACCAAGACCACTAATCTATACAAAGGGATCCCTGCAGACTACATAGTGACTTAGTTTTAAAAGGTAATATTATTTATATTTTATTATATTTTTACTTATTTTGTCTAATATTTCCCAATTCTATTTTAATCTGGTTTGGACCACACTCAGAAATGTTGTGGGGCCACCACCTTTGCCACTTCTGATACAGAGTGTACCCTGTGGTCCCACTCTTCAAAAGATATAGATCACGAATCTCTACTTCTCATTAACAATCAGTTAGTAGACTCAATTAGCCCCTAACAAGTCATTCATTCAAATGCCATGACAAGAATAGCAATTAAAACTCCCTTCCCATAAATCTTCACTCTCCCAGAGTTCCATCTTCATGCAGAAATAAGTCACAAAATACAACATTAGTAAACAACTAACAATACTTCAAAAATGCAGAAACTCAATGTCCTTTTCTCTTCCTAATGTCACAAAATTTTCTGCCATGCTGGATAGGTAGCACATTTAAACTTTATCCCTCATCAGAGCAAGGCATCTCTATTGTATGGTTCAAAGCATTGGCCTCCCTAGGCTTGCTCCACATAGGGTAGCTATAGATTCTATCACATACAGCTTCAATCTTTGGTGAGCTAGAATCTTTGGTGAGAGCATGGCCATCACACAACTTTTGTAATACTATTAGCAATACAATTTTATTTCAGAAAATGCAAAGATCCTTACCCTAGGACTAGCAGAAGACCCTTCTATTCTACACTAGAAGATTACATCAATGTCTTGTAGTTAATAGGTAGCAAAATTTGAATGTCATAACCACAACCTAATTAAAGGCAACAAGAAAGAATTATAAGGAATAGAATGCCAAAACAAAAGTATACCAGATAAATGGTCAAAGAATACGAACAAGAAATTTTCAAACAAATCAAAACTGTCTATAGTCATATGAAAAAGTCCTCTAAAGCACTATTGATTAGAGAAATGAAAATTAAAACAACTCTGAGGTACCACCTCATATGTATTATATCAGCTAATATGATAAAATAAAAGAAAAATGACAAATATTAGAGGGGATTTGGGAAAACTGGACATTAATGCTCTGTTGGTGAAGTTGTGAACTGATCCAACCATTCTGGAGAGAAATTTGGAACTATGCCAAAAAGGCTATAAATTTGTGCATACCTTTTGATCCAACAATACCACTGCTAGATCTGTATCACAAAAAGATTTTTAAAAGGGGTAAAGCATCTTTTTCGTGGTGGCTCAGAACTGGATGTTTAGGGGATGCCCATCAATTGGGGAATGTCTGAACAAACTGTGGTATATGATTGTAATAAAATTATTGTGCTATAAGAAAAGAAAGCAGGATGATTTCAGAAAAACCTGGAAGGACTCACATGAACTGATACAAAGTGAAGTGAGCAGAACCAGGAGAACATGGTATACAAAAATATCAATATTGTACAATGAAGAACTGTGAATGACTCAGGTGTTCTCAGAAACATGATTCAAGACAATTCCAAAGGATCATGATAAAAAATCCTATCTGCCTCCAGAGGAAAAAAAAACTGTTGCCTGAACACAGACTGAAACATGCTTTTTCTTTCTCTTTCTTTCTTCCTTCCTTCCTTTCTTCCTTCTTTTCTTTCTTTTTTCCTTTCTTTTTTGTTCAAGTCTTCTTGGCTAAATGACCAATTGAACAAAATCACTAATAGAAAAGTTTTACATGATTGCACATGTACAACCTATATCAGATTGCTCCCTATCTCAAGGATTAGGGAGGGGAAGGAGGAAGGGATAGAATTTGGAGCTTGAAATTTTATTTTAAAAAAATGAATCTTAGAAATAATTTTTACTTGTAACTGGGGGAAATAAATTATTTGAAAAGTATCAGAAAGGATTGATCCCTTTATTCAGCAATTGAAAGAAAAATTCAGAAGCTTGAAGAATACAGGTAGTCAAAACAGCACACATGCAGATACACACACACAAATTCAACATCAATCAAAAGTTTTATTATAGCATCCAAAAAGTAAAGAAAATAGAGAAGAAAACCCTGAAAGAAAGAAGATATGAAAAATTCCAGTTGTCAGTATCCAAAGCAGGGGCTTCATACCCCAGGAGGTACAAATGTATAATAAACTATGGAAATGTTCAAGAAAATATGGGAAACTATTGATTCCCTGGTGCCCACGGCCACCCAACAACCAGCTAGACTGGTTTTGGAAGGGGCCTCTTTATCTGGTAGCTTTTCAGGTACTAAGGGGCAGTACCTTACCTACCTTCTCATCTCCTTCAAAGAGTTTGTCAGTCAGGGCAGTGAGGATAGCAGACTAAATGACTGATTTTGGTAGCCATATGTGGCAGCTCCTACTCTGGACCAGGACTGCAGGGTTCCTACCTTGAAATAAGTCAGCAGTTGCAAGAGCCAGTGGTTATGAAGCTTGAGGAAGTACATCCAAGAAGACTAGGGCTAAGGCATGATGGAGGATGAGGAAAGGCACATGAAGTCCACTGGGAAGGCCAGTGGCTGCTTCTCCTTTCCTATCTCCCTCTAAGAGAGGAAGAGGACCAAAAAAGTAACAGATAAATGGTTGTGATACAGATCTCTTATGGGAAAGGAGGTATTTATGATGGCAATTTAAGATCAAGTGGCCAACCCTATCAGAGACCATAGACAGGTCACCTGAAACAGGCCTAGTCTTCTTGATTACTTAAGATTATAGAAGGAAATTATCAAAAAAGTTTAGCACCTACCAATACCTAGCAAGGCATAAACTGATAGTTAAAATTATACATCAAAAGACTTGGAGTCTTTCAAGGACCGAGCAGTTGGTACATCTCTACACTACATTAGACACCTCTATATAGCCAGGAGGAGTCAAGAAACAGTGCTGGAAATAGCCTGTAATAACAGGTGAAAACAGGTGAAACTATTGCTCAAGATCACCCAGACACAATGGTACCATTTGAATTTGAGAACATTTTTGTAATTGTCACCATATTCATATTGTCCAAGGTAGGAATAATTAAAAGGTTTCCTAAATATAGGGACCTAGCAAAGAAATCAAAGTCCTGTGGGAACAGGATAAAATACAGTGATTCCCATTGTTCTATCTGTCACTGGAATCGTTCCAAAGATGCTCTCAGTGGGTCTAGAGATGATTGCCTTATAGCTTAATGCTTTGGTACAGTGCGTAGAACATTGTAGGCACTTAATAAAGGTTTATTGATTGATTTATTATTCAACCAAAAAAGGCAATTTTTGTTCATCTGTGAAGTAGTCTATGGAACATTAAAGAACAATAGCAGGATAGTGAATATTCACAGAAATATTTATACCTGAACCTCTCCAAGTGAGATGAGAACATTTTTTTCCTAAAATAACAATAATGGTAATAAGAATGGTTAAAATTTGTAAAAGACTTTGAAGTTTGGAAAGCACCCTACATTAATTATTTCATTTGAATCTAAACAGCCCTGCAAAGGAATCAGTACAGATATTTTTATCTCCATTTTGCATGAGGAAACTGAGTCTCAGAAAAGTCAAATGGTTTGTCCGTAGTCACAAACCTAGCCCATCTATCCAAATATCACAAGAGAAATACATGTATATACCATGGAAGATTATTAATTAATTTTACAAATTAAGTATCCATTAATAACCTAATATATCCCACTGTCTTCAATAAGTGCTAGGTATAGAGACAAAAATAAAACAACTTTGTCTTCAGGAAGCTTCCTCTACTTGATGTAGGAGGGAAGACATGCACACAGATAAAAGACAAAAGTACGAAAAAAATTTAGGTGACAAGTTAGGTGACAAAACATTATGGAAGTTACTTCAGTATGGACTAACAATGATAACTTAGAATATTCCTCTTTTTTGTAAGTATTACCCATCAACATCCAATTAAAACCACAAATATTTATCAGCATCTACTACTATATGTAAAGCATTAATCAGAGAAGATCCTGAGAACAAGACACAAAAAAGTCATCCTTTTTTTTTTTGTTACATAAGGAAAGAGCCCTGGACTAAAAAGATCCATGTATTACACCTGGATCCATCATTTACTATATGAGCATGGGCAAATCAATTAATATCTTCAGACCTCCTTTTTTGCAAGTAAAGGATGAGTATAACTAAGGTCCCTTCCAAGTCTATTTGTTTTAGTCTTCCCAAAGTAAATATGTGTTCAGGAGGATGTTCCTGTGGTGTTCTTTGTATAACATTTATTCTGTAGCTGTCTTTTTTGCACTAGTGGGCTTGATCCCCAAAAGCCACCTGCTACTTGACCCTCTATTGAATTTAAGGGTAGTCCAAATGGGTAGAGGAGCGCTATATCAAATAAGCCCCCACTAGTGCATTTCACCTATAATTATGCAATGATATCAATGAGCTAGACAGGCTGAATTAGCTTTTAGAATTGGATATTTATTATGGTTCTATATGTGGTATAAAATATTCCCTCCAAAGCCTATGCCATTCTCTCTCATCAGTAAGCACTGATTTTGGAGGAATGTGGGCTCAACTTTAAAATGCATGTGATAAAGGCAGTAACTCAAAGTTCCTGGATTTCCTTTGGCTGATATCTTTTTAAAAATTCCCGTTTTTCCTTTCTAGCCTGGGCTCTGTCTAAAGCAGTACCTACCGCCATCGCTGAGATGTTGATGCCCAAAAAGAACTGAATTGCCATCTATGAACTCCTTTTTAAGGAGGGAGTAATGGTAGCCAAGAAGGATGTCCACATGCCAAAGCATCTGGAGTTGGCAAACAAGAATGTGCCCAAAGAATTGCCATCTATGAACTCCTTTTTAAGGAGGGAGTAATGGTAGCCAAGAAGGATGTCCACATGCCAAAGCATCTGGAGTTGGCAAACAAGAATGTGCCCAAAGACTCGTGGCTATGTTAAGGAGCAGTTCACATGGAGGCATTTCTACTGGTACCTCACCAATAAGGGCATTCAGTACCTCCAGCATTACCTTCACCTGCCCCCTGAGATTGTGTCTGCCACACTCCACAGAAGTGGTCCTGATACAGGAAGGCCAAGGCCCAAAGACCTGGAGGGCGAGAGACCTGCCCGGCTTACCTGGGGCTTACCAGAGACACATACAGAGGAAGTGCTGTTCCCCCTGATGCTGACAAGAAGGCTGAGGCTGGGGCTAGGTCAGCAACAGAATTCCAATTTAGAGGTGGATTTGGTCAACCTCCTGAATAAAGAAATGTAGAGATACGTTTCATATTGAATAAAATTTGGGAAAAAACAAAAGAAATAAATAAAAATTCCCATTTTTGTTAATTTGTTTCAGTTGTGTCTGATTCTTTGTGACCTCATTTTGGGCTTTTCATAGCAAAGATACTGGCATGGTTTGCCATTTTCTTCTTCAGCTCATTTTGTAAATGAGGAACTGAGACAAAGCTAAGTGACTTGTCGAGGGTCACACGGCTAGAAAGTATTTGAGGCCAGATTTGAACTCATGAAGATAAGTCTTACTAATTTTAAGCCTAGTGTTCTTTCCACTGTACCACCTAAGAGCAGACTTCATATTAACTTTCTTCTGGGCTTCTTAGAGGTTTGAATCTGTTTTTCCTTGTTCTATCCAACCTGTCATCACTTCCCAATGTTGAACCTGCCACCAACTGTTACTGTCCTTGGGATAATGTTAGGATGCCAATTAAAGAAAAATCCAAATCTTCAGGTTTTCTAAAGTTCATGAGATCAAGAATGCAGTCAAGAACGAGGCAGGGAAAAGGGCCAGACTGAGGCTCAGGTACTCTTCTCTTCCTTCCCTTTACTCCCATGTGAGTCTTCAGGGGCTTGCATGGAGAATTACCCAATTTCAAACTATCTTTATAATTATATACAAACTCAACAGGCTATAAGCAAGTTCTTCAACCAATATGAACAGATTTCCTGTTGCACCTAGTTGAAATGTCTTACTTGAATGGCTGACAACGTCCAGAATTTGTTCATACCTCGTTTAAACCTAAAGTTGAGATGTGTTCCTCGCTGGGGAGAGTTCTAAGAGCACAGCATCTTATGTGGGGGGGGGGGATTTTTATGCATTGGCTCAACCAACCTTAAACTTAGAATGGTAGGCTATTTAAAAGTTTGTCTTTCTGGCACATAATTTCTCCTTGAGCAACTTCCAATATCTATACCTTATATATGGTATAAGGCAAGTACCTACCAACCCATGAGCAATTTCATTCTCGTTAAAATAGGGTTCCACATTTAGCATCTGAAAAACAGGCATTAAATGGAATTAAAATCTATTTTTCATGTAACTTATTGCATTTTTCATTTTGGAAAGATCATCCCAAATAGATATAGAAAATGAAATGTACAAACACGTTAGGGAGGAACGTCACAGAAATAAGTTGCATCAAAATCCCAAATACATACAAATTTTTTCTAAAGTTTAATTTGAACTCCAAGACTACTAAAGAAGTCTAAGTGCCAAAATTTCCATGAAGAGTAATGCTGCTGCCACCACCATGGAAGGCATCCAGCTACTGAGAGGTAAAGCTGATCTCACACAGCTGAGTATAAAAGCATTCAGGGATCCCAAAGAAACAAGGTACTGAAAATTTTGTGAACTCCATATAGCACCGACTCTATCAAACCCAATATCAATATCTTTAGCCTGTATTCCACATACCACCACCACATTTCTTCATTTATTCCTTAAATGCTGCTTGTTCCAAGTACTGACCTCTGCTCTTCATCTTGACTTTGCCTTCTATCTCAAAATTTGTAACTCAGACTCCACTGATTCTATATTGTCAGATACCTCTGGCTCTTCCCCTAAGTAAAAATCTTATAGCTATAGCCTATTTTTCCCCCATTCCCCACTATAGTCTTCGGGCAGCATCTTGGAAGATGCATTTGTAGCCTATTGTAGGGACAGGAGACGTGCTTTTAAATAAAATAAAAAGCCTCTATCTCTGAATTGGAAAATAATTTAAAAGGAAATTGTCAAAACTCTGAGACTGTATACACAGAATGAAACTAGCCAGAGTTCAAGCAAATTAAACTTCCTTAAAAGTGAAAAAGGTATTTACATGGCCAGCTAGAATGGATCTTGAAGTTCTTCACATATTCACAGACACTGCCTTCCCCCTACACACGTATACATATATACAAAATTATAAGCAATTGCTTGTTCAATTCCTAATTACACAAAGTAAGTGCACTAGATATTATATAGCTATGTTTTTTCCAAGATAAGTGATAGTAGCATATTTTTTATCATCTAATAACATAAAACAAGAAAAAATATACTTTTTTCTAAAGCACTTTAATGACCATAAAACCGTGTAAAAGAAAAATTAGGATCTAATGAAGAGAACACTACACCAAGGAGCATACAAAATACCCTGGAGTTCAACACCAGAAAAGGAATGTTTTAATAACTTCTAGAATGGCAGATGACCTATAGAGGTAAAAAAAAATTCATGCTTTTTGTTTAAATTCTGTTATGAAATTACCTTCTCTGCATTGTGTGTTGCTGCCAATGTGGTCCTATGAAGTAAGTTCCAGGAGGCATATTTTGTAGCAAGATTGGCAACTGAACAACTACAGCTGCACGTGGCAGGCACGTTTAGTGATACAGAGAGTATTTACAGGGAGACAAGCTAGCAGCCAGCTCTGTTAAAGAGGCAGAATCACCCACAGATGCTCACAGCAAGAGAGGCTACAAAAGTCCAAAAAAAAGGGGAAAGTTTTATTTACTGTGAATCAATGGAGTGCCATTGGCATTCATATTAGCTGCATCCTGTGCAATGCAGAGATTTCAATGTGTGATCTATAATCTTTTGCAGATGAACCTTTATTAACTGGAAATAATGGATATTGAATGTACTGAAAGGATCCTTTGGATTAACACAAGACCAATGTGGAGGTGCTTCAGATAATGAGCAAGAGAGTATTAGTATCACCAACTATATTTTCCAGAGGAAGATGGAGCAAAACCTGACCTTTAAAACAATAAATATATAAAAACACTACTTAAAATATTTCCTCACTTATTGAAAATGATGCAGTTTGAATTCTATAGTTTTAATAAGGTTAGCTTGTTTTTATTTCTCCAAGCTATGCAATGCACTAGGAAGGAAACCCAGTAGTTGTTTTGGTTGGATCATTTATTATCTTGATTTGAGCAGGTCATTTAACTATTGCAGGGTTTTTTTTTTCTATTGTAAACTATACAAGTGATTGTAAAATGCAAAGTAATTTTTTTAAGTAAGGTATTTTGATGCTAGGGCAATAGGTAATGTAAATTTTGTTCATTAAAAAGCTAATGACTATCAGGATGCTCATTACTAATCAGCACATGGGCTCCTAAGGACTCCCAAAGCACCCTCTTAAGTGCCACAATATGTAGGACTTCGCACAGACTCAAGGGAGAAGCACTTTTCCTGCTCTCAACTTTATGGAGAGCCAGATCAATTCTGAAAATTATACTGTCATCTCAGAATGAACAGAATTACAATATACTTCCATCTCTCTCTAACTGCCACCTATGGTTAAAGTCGATTTTTCTTTCTCTTCTTTTCTTGGCCTTCTTCTGGGCAGACTCTCAATGTAGCACCTTCAATGAGGAATATCTCAACAGTTATAATAGAAGCAATAGTCCAACTATTTGGCCATGGCGTATAAATACACCAATTAGTGCCCACAGAACACAGCATATGATCAATCAAATCAATGACTTTGTAAAAACACTTACAACATGTCAGCACTGTACAAAAAGGAATACAAAAAAGCACATATTCCTGCCCTCAAGGAACTTATATTCCATTGGAGGAAACAATATGTACACATTCTTTTGCCTGCCTGAGAGTTCATCATACTAATGAAATTCAACTCTTACCCTCTATCCTCTTCTAAACCATTATGTCCCAACTGGTGTTGCAATTGCTCCACCTTCTCTTCTGTCTAATTCAACTCCTAAACTTGCTGACATCACTCTGGCCTCTTCTCACATCACATTTTTCTTCCCAGATGAAGGTTACAATTACTGTCAGTGGCCAAGTTTAGTGCCTTATGATCTCAGAGTTGATGCAGTAGTTGTGTCAATCAATCAATCAACAAGCACTTGTTAGGTACCTACTGCCACCCCTGAATTCACTAAACAGCTAATAGACTAGTCCTATTGCTGATTCTGTTTGGCCTAACTTTTCTCTCTTCATTCAGTTCTTCTTTTTCCTTTATAAATTTTTTCCCCTTTCTTCGTCATAGTTATGCACATTTTCCAAAGGCCCAATGCCTCTGCCTTTTCTGTGCTAGTATATCTACAGTCTTACATAAACTGCTTGTTTTTTAGGTGGTGGGAATGTAATAGGGGTGAGGTTAGGTATGGGGTGATTATCTCTCTATTTTAATATGTGCAATGGCAAACACAAAAGAATATAAGCTGAGAAACATTGACCTTGATCATTTTCCTCCTACTATTCCTTTTAGGCGCATGCATTAGTAATTTATTCAAACCTCACTAGGCTACATTAGGTCTTAAATGACACATGATATATCAATTTTAGGTCTCCAGTGTTAGAACTCAATCAACATTCAGCTAGCAGAGTATTTGGACAACTGTTTAAGTTTCCAGAGATATAATTCAGTTTTGTAAGTTGTTTTTGGAAATCATTACCAATGTAAAAAAAATCATTCAAATCATGAAACGAGCACTGGGTTAATATATACTTAACTGTTAGATAATATAACTTTCCCCACCTGGGATTTCCCCCTTTCCGGCTCTTTTATGCTTCCAGAATTGCCACGGTAACAGAAGTGAAGAGGATCTGTCTGATGCAGATATACTCACACTTATCCTAAGAACAGATTCTCATGAGAATCAAAGAAGAAGGAAGAGGCAGGTAGTATTTCTCAAATTTCTTCTGGACTCACTGCCTGATTTTCACTAGACCTCACTGCCTGATTTCTTTTAGGTCACTGGCATGGAGTGTGAGCTATTGTTTAATTTCATGGTTGCCTTACTTCATAAACCAAGTAGAGATTGAATTGTATGAATCTGTGAGCACAGATTCAGATTCAGTGAAATACTTCAACGAGAATGTTTTTTCTATGAGAATTTCATTATAGCTCTCAAAGACCTAATCAATACTGACAGAATTCAATGAATCATCCTGTTTTAATTTTATTTAGCATTTTAGGTATAATTTATACCATGAACACACTATGAACACATTTCTTTTTTTAATGATCCTAGTAATCACATAAAAATCAAGGGATTTTTGCCAATTAATTAAGAGAATGGATGATGAATGAATGAATGAATGAACGAATGAATGAATGAATAATGTGTTAGGCACTTGCTATGTGCTTAAATGATAGAAATACAAATAGAAAAAGCCAAATAGACCCTGTTCTAAAGGAGCTCATATTCTAATCGAGGGTGTCAAAACACATAAAAAAGTTCAGCAGCTATAAACAAGTGCAAGGCCCAAGAGTTCTAATTATAAAGTGAGGCAGTGGATGGCTAGGCACAGGGATCCCTAGGTTATAGTATTAGTAGGTCTGATAAGTTGGTGATTCCCATCACATCCAAGCTAGGAGTGGAGTAAAGTATCCCAAATGGGTTCTGTGCAGTCTTGGCCCAGGGAAGGAGTGATGGAAGCAGGCAATGGGGCAAAGAAACATATAAGAAATGGGTAGAAAGGCTCGTTTGGAAAAAATATACTACCAAGTGAAATTTCATTCTCAGGACCCACAGATACTAACAAAAGAAAAACTACACTTTTGAAATACCATGGTATGTAATGATTCAAATTTGAAATTTCAATAGCAAAGAATTTTGAAAAAAGTCAGAGAAAGGGATGTCAACTACAAAGGAATATAAATTCTGTTAACCCAGGATTACTAGATGGCCATGAGAAATCGGGGGCGGGGGGGGAGAAGATATTACAAAAAGCAAAGAAGCTCAAGATACAATTCAAAATAGTGTACCTTGCAATGCTGAGCCTAATTGGTCATGAAAAAAAATGAACCTCAAAAGGTATTTGAGGAGGTCCTGAGGAAAAAAAGAGGTGAGCCAAACATTGAACTTGTACACATATCAAAAAAGAGAAAAATAGATGAATCAGTAGAGTCATCAAGAAAAGATTAATGATTGAAACAATTTCTCTCATGATTGTAGACAATTTTGTTTGTGTATTTTTTGAAGGAATGGCATTGAGAGATAAAGAAGAAGAAAAATTAATGAAGGACAAAAATGATTACATGGGCTAAGGACTTCAGGAATTCTTAAAGTGTCAGGAGAAAGCAAGGAGGAAGTACTGAATTAATATTCCATAGACTAAATACCTTGTTCCCTATAATTTTTTTCAATATTTTTTGTTGAGAGAAAAATAACCTGGTGGGAAGTTATTTATAGGGGGAAAAGTGAAGGCAAGAGACAGGGAGGGACTAGAGATGTACTCTTACCCAATCCAGAAGTGAGCAGAGAATGAATTTATTAGTCCCTTAATAAGAAAAATAACTTCTGTTGATAGATTAAAAAGAGGGTCTTGCCCTAGAAGAGGAAATGAATGAGTTCCGTGAAAGAACATTCATTTGCTGGGGGTAAATATCTGTAGTGAATAACAGGAGCTTTTATCTGAATGGGTTTTATCTGAAGGGAATGAGAATCATAAAAGACCACATCCTCTGAGAAAAAGCTTTATCATCGTCAGAGGAGAGTGCAAGACAGGCACATTAATGCAGTGTTGATGGAACTGTGAATTAGTCTAAGCAATCTGGGAAAGCAATTTAATATGATGTGACAGATGTGATTAAAATATTCTTGTCCTTTGATCCAGAGACAGCACTACTAGACAAATGTCCAAAGAAGGTCTAAAGCAGAAATAAAGGTCCTATTTGGGTAAATATATCAAACAAGCAACAAACATTTATTAACTGCTTATTATGTGCTAGGCACTCTGCTAAGTACCAGGGTTACAAAGAAAGACAAAAACAATTCCTTTCCTCAAGGAGCTCACATTCTAATAGGGGAGACATTAAAACTATTGTGTACAAACAAGATATATAACAAACACAGCAAATCTGAGGTAATCTAAAAGAGCAGGCACTAGCCTTCTTAGAGGACTGGAAAAGGCTTCTTTAGGAAGGTAAGAGTTTAACTGACAGTTGAAGGAAACCAGGTGAGGTAGTAGGGCGGGGTTAGGAAAGAGAGCATCCTAGGCATAGGAGTCAGTCAGTGGTAAAAGCAGGGGATAGAGTTATGTATGGGAAGAACAGGATTGAAGAATATAGGGAAATGAGTAAAGTATGATCAGAAAGGTAGGAAGGGGTCCAGTTACAAAGGGTTTTAAAAGCTAGAAGATTCTATCAAAAGTGATACAGAGCTCCTGGAATAGCATGAGTGACATGGTCAGAATTATGCCTTAGAAAAATCAATTTAACGTTTTAAAATGAGTGGAAGTTGGCTGGAAGTGGGAAGAGACTTAAGATAGGGAAACCCACTAGTAGGCTATTGTAATAATTCAAAAGTGAGGTGATAAGGGTCTGCACTAGATTGGCAGCTGTGTCAGAGGAAAGAAGAGACCATATATAAGAGTTGATATGAAGGGAGAATTGCCAGAACTTGGCAACAGATTGGATATGTGGGGATGGGAAAAGTGTGAAATGAAGAGTGACAGCTAAGTTCTGAGCCTGCGTGAGTGGGAAAGTAGTGGTGTCCTCAACAGTAATCAGAAATTTAGGAAAAGGGAGCCCTTTGAAAGGAAGGGAAAGATCAGAGTTCAATTTTGGGACATATTGAGTTTAAGATATCTACTGGATATCCAACTGAAGATGCCCAATAAGTAGTTTGAGATATGTAGAGATCAGGAGAAAAATTATAACTTGATAAATATATCAGAAAGTCATATCGATAATAATTGAAACCATCAGAACTGATGAGATCACAAAGAGAAATAGTACAGAGGGAGAAGAGAAGAAGAATCAGCACATATCTTTGGCAGACATAGTTAGTAGGCATAGCCTGTATGAAGATCCAGCAAGAGACTGATAAGGAGAGGTCAGATAAGTAGAGGAAGAACAAGAGAGAACAGAGTCATGAAAACAGAGAGAGAGAAAAAGAGCATCAAGAAGAGAGTGATCTATAGTATCAAAGGTTACATAGAGGTCAAAAAGGATGAAAACTCAAAAAATCATTAGATTTGGCAAATAAGAGATCACTGGCAACTTTGGATAGAGTTGTACTAAAATATTCATTATGACATATTTTGTACATTCAGTACCAATATATTCATTACAGTGCATATTATAATAGCAAGGAATTCAAAATATCATGACCAATCAATAATTGGAAAATGTCCAAACAAATTCAGATTGCAATAGTAATTATGAGGGATTCAGAGAATTATCAGAAGAGATATGAATTAAGGAAACTGACTAACCATAACCAGGAAATTAATACATATAATGACTGTAACCATATAAGTGGAAAAACTGGTAAAATGAAACTGACCATTCTTTAGTTATAATCAATAATCTTGCCTCTGGAGAAGAAGTAAGAAAATTCACCCTTCTTCTTTGATTAGAGATGTGGACATGCATATGGAATGTTGCATATGTTTTTAAGTATGATTGATATATAGATTATTTTTCTAAACTTTAAAAAAATTGTACAAGAGAAGGCTAGATGGACAATTAAGAGGGCGAAAGTATATTCAGAAATGAATGATATAAAAAAAGAAAACTAACAATACTTTTGTATTTAAAATTATATGAAAAAACAAAGCTAGTAATTTATGTGCTCCTGAACATAGTACTTGTGACAAATGGAAAACTAGAAATACAAATATCCTATAAAAACTGGAGTCTATGAGAAAATACATGATTCCTGGGTAAAGCAAAGAAAAAGAATCTGAGACATCAATATTGAAAGTGACATAAGTCCATTTGGGTTGATCTTTTGGATAGATAAAAAAGGGCTACCAATCAAAAGTGAGAGCTACATCAGATACCTTTCACCACTATGCATAGGAGATAAATTCTGAAACAATTAAGAGATAGAAGTAATCACAAAAGATAAAAAGAATAATTTTGAAATTAAATACTTTACATGAAAAAAAAGGCAACTAAGATAGGAAGACAAACAGCCAAATTGGCGGGGTGGGGGGGGCCGGAATCTTTGTATAAAATATCTCAGATAAGGATCTGATAGCTAATGTAAACAGCCAACTATCAGAAAAATATAGGACCTCAAAGTATAACCTGTTAGATAAGTGGCCAGGTAATATGAATTGTGTTCAAAAGAACTGAAAATGATTAATAACCATGTGAAACTTTTTTTCCAAATCACTATGAGAAATACAAATCAAACAACTCTGAGATTTCACCTCACACCCATCAAATTACCAAAGATAATAAAAGATGGGAATAATCAATATTGAAGGAGCTATGGTAAAGCAGGCATACTAATGAATTATTGTTGATACTGTGAATCAGTGTAATCATTCTGGAAAGCAATTTGGAATTACACTACGAATGAGACTAAAATGTCTATATTCTTTGGCCCAGAGATCTCACTACTAGGTATATACCCTAAGGATGTCAGTGATTAAAAGAAAGGTTCCATCCATATTATTAAAATATTTATAGTAGCATTTTTTGTAATTGTAACAAAGGAGAAACATTGACTTTATACTTCGGGTAGAAGGCAGTCCCACTCTAGCTGAACTTCCAACTGAAAAAGAGGTTTTGAATACTATTAGGCTCCTTTCATGTGGCAAAGTGCCTGGTACTGATTCTTTTCCAGCAGAAATTTATAAGGCAAGGAATCCACTGTTCATACAAAAGCTAATTAAAGTCTTCCAGTTTATATGGGAAGAGGAGAGGTTATCCCCTAAGATTTCAAGGATGCCACCATTGTCCATCTCTATGAAGGAAAAGGAAATAGGTTGTCTTGTGACAATCAAAGGGGAGTAACTCTCTCTTAGTCATTCCTGGCAAGATTCTCACCAGAATCCTTCTTAATAGGCTGTTGATCTTTCACCTGGAAGATAATCATCTACCCAAAAGCCAGTGTGGCTTTAGAAAAGATTGAGGAACAATCCATATGTTGTTTGCTGCCCAGCAACTCCAGGGGAAATGCAAGGAGTAGAGATTTATATACAATGTTCATTTATCTGACCAAGGCCTTTGATACTATCAGTCATGAGGGCTTGTATATGATCATAGCAATGTTTGATTGCCTGGAGAAGTTCATCAGTATTGCACATCACCTTTATGACAGCATGCTTGCATGGGTTCTGGATAATGGACAACACTCTTATACTTTCCCAGTCACCAATGGAGTGAAGCAGGATTTTGTGCTTGCTCCCATGCTGTTTAGCATAATATTTTTGGTGATGTTGTCAGACACTTTGATGAGGACAAACAAATTAAGGCCAGCTGCCATACCAACAGTAAATTGTGTAACTTGAAAAAGTGCCAAGCCAAGACTAAAGTGGAGGGAGAGTTTGTGCATGATTTTTTGTTAACAGATGATTGTGAATTCAATGCAGCCTCTGAAGGGGAGATGGAACAGATATGAAACAATTCTGTGCCACTTGTTCTAATTTTGGCCTGACAATTAATACCAAGAAAACAGGGATTTTCTACCAGCCAGTTTTGTACCATCCATACTTGGAACCATCAATTATAGAAAATGGAGAAATTTTGAATGTTATGGATAAGTTCACTTACCTTGGCAGTATACTTTCCAGTGTATTGATTAAAAAAGGTTTGAAAGACATAGTTTCTAGGTAATTTAAGCATTTTATTCATAAGGCCATCACATTATTAATAAAAAGGGACAGTCATTTGTACCTCTCTCTTAGACCAAAGACAATCATGGCTGTGGGGATCAGGAATTATATGTTCTTTTGGAAGAGGAGGGGCAATCAACTTTGATTGGTTAATGATTAATGAGAGAAAGAATATTACAATGAGGAGCTAAGAGTGACATCATGTCATCCTTTGAAAGAGAGAGCATCTCTATGCCCAGATCACCCTCAGCTGTGATGGCAAACAGGGTGGGACTTTTTGCCTTTGTTTTTTCTTTAGGAGTGCTTCTCAGCACTAAGGCAGTCAAGTACATTTGATGAGTCTTGCCCTTCAAATGTAATGGCAAACAAAGTGATACTTTTTGTTGTCTTTTGTTCTAGAAGGCTTGTCAGCACTGAGGTAATCAAGTGCCTTTGATGAGTCTTGCCTTCGTTTCAATCCAGAGTCTTTGATTAAATCAAGAGTCTTTGATGACCTGCTTAAGAAAGGAAGCCCCAGGCCCCAGGTCTGACACTCTTTTGATTTGCAGATCCTGCTGACTATGCCATTTTGTAGCAACAATGTTACTAGCTGCTACTGTGGCTGTGTAAGGCCAACAACACTAGCACATGGGAGGGCTACTAGCACAAGTTCTTTCATCTGCTTTTCTAAGGAAAGCAACTTTGAGGGGTTTGCAATCTCACTTTAATTAAGCAGCCATATATCCTCCACTTAGGTCAGGGGGAAAAGTCAGTACCCTGAACTTCAGAGCAAATACAAATAGAAATTACAAACAGAGAAAATATAAATAGATCAACAAATAGGCTTTTGTCTGACCATATCATAATACATAGTTACCAGAGAGAGAAGCACCCATCTGGGTTTTCAAAGCTAGGGGGTGGGGCCTCTTAACAGCTACCCAGAGACTCATCTGGCCAAACCACTTGACCACTCTTCCAATGAGTGAAACCCCCAAAAGAAAATGCCAGCTTCAGATCATATATAGGCTTTTCAGGACCCTGGGGCTTAGTACCTACTTAGCAAAAGGGTGTGTGGCTTAGGACCTGGGGCTTTCTTGTTTCTTAAGCAGGTCATCAGAGACTCTTGATTCAGTCAAAGACTCTGAATTGAAACAAAGGCAAGACTCATCAAAGGCACTTGATTACCTCAGTGCTGAGAAGCCTTCCAGAACAAAAGACAACAAAAAGTTCCACTTTGCTTGCCATTACATTTGAAAGGCAAGACTCATCAAAGGCACTTGACTGCCTTTGTGATGAGAAGCACTCCTAAAGTAAAAGCAAAAGCAAAAATGCCCACCCTACTTGCTATCCCATCAGCCTTGAGCAATCTATTCAAAGAAGTTATGCCCCACCCAAGCCTGAGAAGAATGCAATGGCCAATCTATGTGGGTAGGATCTTGAGCAAAAAAAGTTACTCCAATTCATTATCAGCAATGTCCTTCAAAGGAATGAATTTTTTTTAAATCAAGACTTTAGAAAAAGGGGAGAACCATGGGTTTCTCTAAATCATTAGTTACTAATAATAATTTCTCTCACCAAGGATGTGCATACAGAAGATGAGGTTGATGTACACATTGCCAGAGTTAGCTCAGTGTTTAAGAGGCTTGGGGAAAAAACTTTTGGGGAGAAGAGGTATAAGGCTGCTACCAAACTGAAAGTCTATAGAGGTGTTGTGCTGACCTCATTGTCGTATGCCTGTGATACCTGGACAGAATACAGCACCGTGCCACACACCATGCTTCCACATTAATTATCTGGGGAAGATTCTGAAGGTCACCTGACAAGATAAAGTACTCAACACTGGGGTCCTTCTCAAGCGGAATGGATGAGCATTCGAACTCGACTGCAAAGAATACAATTCAGATGGGCTGGCCGCATTGTTCAAATGCCAAATGTACATTTGCCTAAAAGACTTGTTTTGTGGAGAACTAACACAATGCAAGTGTTGACATGAGGTCAGAAGAAGAAACACAAGGAAACTTTCAACCTCTCTCTGAAAACTTTGGAATCGGTTATAAGACATTGGAGACACCAGCAAATGACCACCCAGCATGGCATGCTTGCATTAAAGAAGGTGCTGTGCTCTGAGCAAAGCAGAATTGCAGTAGCTCAAAAGAAACATGAAATGTGCAAATGGTCATATGGTCTGTTTTTTCCCAATTTGTGGTGTAGCCTTCTGAGCTCATATTCATCTGCCCAACCACAGTATTCACACTATACCTTGATGTCACTTTGGCATGAAGGACAACCAACCAGCAAAGAATTGGAAACAAAGTAAACATCCATCAACTTGGAAGTAGCTAAATAAGTTGTAGTATAGTAATGTATTGAAATATTAATATGTTATAAAATGATAAACATGAAGAATACAAAGAGGGAAGGAGAAACTTATATGAACTCAAAAAAAGTAAAGACAAAATACATGAAAACTACAACAAAGTTAGTGGAAAGCACAACAAAACAATCAAAACTGAATGCAGTGAAATTATATTGAAGAAGCTTGAGTCAAAAAAGTGTTATAAAAAGGCATACATTTTCTTGATGTGTTGGTTAGTTTTGCTCAACTATTTTCTTTTTATCTTTCATTTTTAAGTTATGGTTCTCTGGGAGAAGAAAAGTGAAAGAGAAAAATATGTTGGAAGTCTTCATAGTTCGATTTCAGTTGTAACTGGTACTATTCATTAACATATTTAATGGCTTTAGGTCTCTCAAATTTCTTTTTCTTTTATGTTCCACAACATATTTCTTTCTTTCCATTTTCTTTGTAGTCTCCTAACCTTGTTAATTCTTGTCACTATTATTATCCTGAAGTATAGAGAAGAGAGTAGGAAAGGTTAATGATAATGCCATCCCTTCCTAGGTGGAAGTGGATTCCCAAGAAGAATGGACTTAAGCAAATTATGCTAACTTCCTCATCAACATCATCCAGGTTCAATGGGATTATGCTGGTACTGTGGTGCCACACAAGCTTGGAATATATTGAAATATTTTACTATTTTAAATTTTATTTTCAAGACCTGGCTCCCTAAAAACTGCTGTCTTCCTCAGAGAGCTAATTTAACTCATTTCTATCTATCCAATAAAAGTCTTCATAGTTAGATTTCAATTGTAACTGGTGCTATTCATTAACATGTTTAATGGCTTTAGGTCTCTCAAATTTCTTTACAAGCTTGTGTGACACCACAGCACCAGCTCATCCCATTGAACCTGGACTATTGAGATGAGGAAGTTAGCAGAATTTGCTTAAGTCCATTCATCTTGGGAATCCACTTCCACCTAGGAAGGGATGGCATTATCACTAACCTTCCCTGCTCTTTTCTCTATACATCGGGGTGATAATAGTGATAAGAATTAACAAGGTTAGGAGACTACAAAGTTTGGGCTGCATGGACATGGACATGCATTTTACTGCTTACAAGAGTATTTTCTGATAAAAAGGAGAACCATTCTCCTACCTCTTCTATACTATCTGGTGAAGATACAAGGTCAATGAAATATTTTACAAAGCACAGGAGAAATAAAATGAATTATTGGTCACGTAGACTACTTTGTACTTTCAGCAGTCTGGCAAAGTGTCTCTTTTACCTTTAGCCATAACCAGGTAAAAGTCAGGCTGCTGAAAAAAATAAAACAGCCTGTGAGTGAGTTACATGGTAAAGTTTCCCTACCCATTTTATAGATGAGGTAAATTTGCCAAAGTAACCTGACCAAACAGGTTAAATGAGCTTGTTCAATTCAGACAGTTAGCTAATGTGGTATTTAAGACTCAAGTCCAGGTTTTTTTAAATCAGTCGAGTGTTCATTTCAGGATATTATATATTTCATTGCTTGTCACCTTTATGGATTAATATCCTAATAGATATGCACTTAAGAATCACAAAATCATAAGATTTTAGAGCTGAAAGAGAACACAGAAACCACATAATCCAAGCTTCTCCTCTTAAAAATGTGGAAATTGATGTCTTGACTTGACCAAGGTTGGAAAGCTAACAAATGGCAAAACTAGGATGTCCCAGATGCATCCATAGATCTTTCCCTTAAAGATTTTATATAAATGGAAAATTGAACACATAAGGTCAGTAGTTGCTGACTTTGTCAACTTTTCTTGGAAACAATACTACTCATGATCGTTTCCATTCTTTTGAAATCTTCCCCCATCCTATAATGTAAAGTCCTTTGGAGGCTAGAGCTGTTTTGTTTTGTGTCTTTGTGTTGCCAGGTATATAGTATATAGTATATTGCATATAGTAGATATTTGCTAGACGTAGAATCAAAAAGAAAAGTTGACATGTAACAAAACTGGAAAAGATCCTATGGATTATCTACTTCAACATTTTTATTTTCACAGATGAAGAAAATGAGACCCAGAGAAGTTAAGCGATTTTACCAATATAAAAAAGTAATAGGCAGAAATGATGCATTAGAAAGACCATGGAATTTAGAGAAAAAAGACTTGGGTTCTAGCCATGTCATAGTGTATCTTTATGAGTTAACTGTTTTTTGCATTTCTCCTCAATTGTAAAATGAAAGCGTGGAACTATATTTTCTCTAAGATAACTTCTAGCTCTAAATATATAATCCTAAACAGTAGAGCTTTCTTTAATACATCTTGAAAGATGATTCCCAAATGCCTTTTAAATAATGTTGCCTCCAGCACAGATTTCTTTGGTATGTACATGGAAGTGTCCATTCTCACTTCATCTTTTAAAGGATCATGAACACTTCCAAGCAAAATGCATAAGGAGGTAATAAAAATAAAAGTAGATGACAAAAAAGGTACTGGTAGATTAGTATCTATTTGTATCTATTTCTTTTTTGTCTTCCTTCTAGCTCCATCATCTGCCCTGTTTCTGATTTTTGGACTTCAAAATCATGTCTCTGCATCTGTCACATTCTGGAATTCTCCTCAGGGCTGAAGGCTTCCTTGCCCTGGAAAATTCCCCGTCCCTGTGGCCTTCTCAATCCAGATTATCCCTCCAAAAGGCTTGTCCTATTCTTCCATTGGTAAATTCCTCCTGGGTCTTCTATTTTGTGGAGGGGTCCATGCTAGCCTTCATTCCCTTCTCAGCTCTGTTCCTGACTTCTGGAATTCAAAAACATACTCTGTCCTGGGTACTATAATCTCTCTACCTCACTCTTATTTTTCATCTCCCTTTTGAAAATTGTTTTCATTCATTAGAATGTAAGCTCCTTGGGGACTGAGACTGTTTTTCTTTTTTTATTGTATTTGTATCCCACTGCTGAACATAGTGCTTAGCACATAATAAGTGCTTAATAAACATTTCTCTCCTTTCTTTCCACTTGTGAATACTCTCAAGATCATGATCTAGCTGGATTTTATACAAAGCTTTCTGATGGTACAGTATCTCCTCAATTACTTTTAACATTTTATGAAGTAATACCACTCTTAATCTTTGGTAATTTTACTCAAAATGTATATTAAATATATTAATTCATTTTTATCATTTGGTTTAAGAAATAACAAGCCCTTCATAATATTATACCCAAAAGGTTTATAACTAAAAATATCTCCACATGATATCAGCTTTTGAAGGGTAGAAACTGTGCCTTATATGGTACATATTAAGTGTTCAATAAATACTTCTAGAATTAATTTTCTTATTAGGATTTATAAATATAATTTACATAATCTCCTCCCACTCCTATTAAATATTTTATTATGCATAGAATTGAAGAGGGAGGAGATGATTACTATGATAAATAGTTTAAAGCTAATAATCAGGTGGACAAAAGTCAGAAGACATAATTCTCTTGTTTCCCTACTTTGGCCACTTAAAAAGTCATTTTTCTTTAATGATTAACTACTGTTAACAGTTCTTTTAAACACTCTTACTTTTTTTAATGATGATTTCCATCGTTTATCAGGGGTCATTGTGGAGGAGATTCCTGTTCAGATGTGTATTTGTTGATATGAATTCTAAGATCTTTGCCAAAACCAAGATTCTGTGATTTGTACTTAGGACTCTATTGGTATTTTGGAAATATCGTACAAAAATTAATAACAGGATATGTTCAGCCAAAAAATATACTTCATACTGAATGATGATCTCATTTTAAAACAAAAACCATTCAAGGACAGTGAGCCACAACAAATGGTAGCCATTATTAAAACAATAGAAAATTTAAATGGTAGAGCCAATGAATATCCATGAAAGCAACAGTTCCAAGAAGCAATAATGTAAAAACTTTTAGAAACAAATCAAGATAATCTCTTACATTGCAAATGACACACAGAGGCATGATATCCCAAGTGAACAGGAACAATGCAGAATTCATACAGCAGTTGATTCTTCCACCTTCAGTTCTTTAGCAGAACTGCTCTGCAAATTTTTATAAGCAACTATACATAATTCTATTCTCCTGAATAGATATTAAATTTTACATGAATTGCTGCATGTAAATACACTGAAGTTATCACCATGGCATGTGCATTTGTGCCAACATGTCAAAAGTTGTACGGCAGCCAGAACTGTGCAGAGTCCCTTTTGTCACTTTTTAATTATTTATAGTAAAGTTCTTCAGTAGGAAATACCATGCTTAGTCTAAAAGGACAATATTGTAAGAAAATAATTTGCTCACTTGCTGGAGCTCTTTGGCAATTGACTTTATATCAAGGACACTGCCAACAAAGCACAGGTGTATACCACATGAGGAGGTAGTTATAAGAAGAATGATGGTGCAATGTTATCCTTGTATTCACAACATAATCATCCCCATATGAATATCTACATCTCTTCTATGCCACAAAAATCATGACTGGAAAATAGGAAGAACTAAACTTTGATAAGCCCTTCCAAAATTACTGGAATTGAAACTAAAAAGTGGTTTATAAGAGAATTTTGTCTGCTCAGAATTTGGTTTGCCAGAACAAATTGCCCTGGAAATCATATATCTTCCAGTGTTTCCAATTCACCTGAGGCTGAATGGCTGAAAAACCTCATTTAAAAATTTTGGGGCTGCTTTGCTGTTTCAGTGTTGGAAATATTTGTTTAAGATGATTTGCTTGAGTCATTTTCCTACTTCCCTGAGTATTCACAATACTTCTTGGGTTCTTCATCTTCTGTCCCCACTCCTCCCTTGCTTCCTCAAGTCTTTCTGCTAAACTATTTCTCCTTCTCTGAACTCTTCTCTTTTAGAAAGCTCTTTGAATCATTGTCACTCAATGAAGCAATTTGATTTAGGATTCTTTGTGCAAGTTGTAGTGACTTTAAAATGAGGAGGCTACATAAGTTTCTCCCAACCATTCCATTTCCTACACTTGTTGGGAAGCACTTCACAAAATAAGCCATTATGTAATATCCTGGCATCCATAATAGAGAAGGGGAAAAAACATTTATGAGGCAAGGTTCCAAATGAGATTCTTGACTTTGTGGAGAGAGGGGGGGCGGTGGGAAGGGACAGAGAGAGAGAGGGAGGGAGAAGGGGGGGAGGGAGGGAGAGACACAGAGAGAGAGAGAGAGAGAGAGAGAGAGAGAGAGAGAGAGAGAGAGGGAAGTAAATGACACTACTCTCTATCAGTATTGTTAAAAAAAGTTAAAATTAAATTCTTGTCCTGGATAATAGCATCTGTTCAAAATTGGCATCATACATATGAGTCCTGGATCTGAAGGAAAGACAGTTGTTCATGCATCTGAATGTACCCTGGACAAATATACCTAGGAAATGTCATAGGAGTTTCCAAAATGTATTAATAGTTTCTAGAACTCATATTCTAATCTAAATAATCAATGATCCACTGGAGTTTTATAGCCTTAGACTGGAATTGAATGGGTTAATAAGTTACAAATTAAATAAATCTTTATAGGTCCTATTAGATTTAAAACATTAGGCTGAGTCATTTTAACACAGATTCTATTCCAAGCCTATGAACACACACACACACACACACACACACACACACACACACACAAAACCAAGTTGAATCAAAGTTTTGTATGACCAGGCAAGACATAACTGGGGCTGGAGATGGGATTGTGGTGCTGAAATCTTCCATATCTGCATTTTCTTTGGCATGGTGTAGCTCCCAAGATAATTTATAGGAAAATTCTCATCTCTAAAATGTGTTAGAGACACTTGTTCCCTTTAAGGATATTTATAATGGTAGCTGGAGGGAAACAAGGAATTATCTGTTACTTCAGCTGCCAGATATATACTCCTGGATCTGTGAGAGCTGTAACTTGTTGAGAGGGATGAGAGATATTGACTTAGAATGATCTAGATCACACACAAAAAAGGACATGAAAGATCATGCCTATGACTCTATATTCTATGATATCATTTGAGCCCAATGTGGACACATATACGAAGTTATAATTGGGGAGATAAAGATCCTTTTGGATGATTTTATGGGTAAAAGCAAACAATAGTAATTAATATGGGCAAAGGGGAGAGAAATTACTGGCTACTTATATCCCAAAAGGAAGAAAAATAACATTTGAGATACACAATAATTCACTGAAGACAAGATCCAAGAAATAACTTGGAAGTAAGATGTATGACCACAAATGCCTATGCACAGATGTTCAAAGATAAGGAGGAGAGAAATTAGAGATCTTAATGCAAAGAAGCAAATTTGATTTCATAGGTATCACTGAGACCCAATGGGATAAAATCCATAATACTCAGAAGAAATAAAATAGTAAATGGTGAGTGACTGGGGTACCATAATATAGTCATGTGAGGAAATCTGGGAGATTTTCTCACAGAGAAACGAAGATTCATGGCAAATATTTGAGTGAATATAAAAGGAGGAAGAATTTAAAGTGATCTTTGTAATTGGAATATACTCCTGACAATCTAGGACAAAAATAAGAAATGATTTGGTGAACAGATCATAAGTCTGTCACAAAAACATGATGGTCGTTTTCAATTATCCATACATCTGCATGAGCTCTCTTGTTCTACCTAAAACAAAGCAGCTAAGAATATTTTACTTGCCCTAGTAAAATCTCATCCTTCAAAAGGTGAAGGAACCAATAAGAGGACATTCTGTATTCTATTCATTAACAGAGAGGAACTAGAAGCTGGGTTGGAAATGTTGGGAACCCTAGATTGGGGGTAGTGAACAATGCCTCTTAGAGTTTGTGAAAGAAAAGAGGGAAATCTGGACATAATCAGGCATACATCCAAGATTTGAGGAAGGGAGATTTTAAAGGGATTAACTGAAATATAGGTAGGATTCCATGGATTAAAATGCTATAGGGGAAATTATATCCTAGGAGGAATGGAAGATGCTTAACAATGAAATTCTGTAGACACAGAGGAGGAAAATTGGTATTTGTCTTAAGAGACCAAAGTGGATACACAAGAAAATCACCCATCAACTTAGATTTTAAAAATAAATGTATTAAAAATGAAAATGAGATCAGGTAACAGAAGATGGTTATGTGGTCCAGTAACAATATTTCCAGAGTTCTAAAGCCCAGATTGAGTTGAGTCTGGCAAAACAAGCGAAGGACAACAAAATGGGGTTTAGATGGCTAAGATTAAGGACATGGGATATCAATACATGCTTAGGACCTTTGGTTTAACTAGGAGAGATGATGTTAACTGACAATAGAAAAAAGGCAGAATTATTTAATTTTGATATTTGACTACTCTTCTTCTGTTAACCATTTATTGGATATGACTGAATAATAAATGATTAACATGGAGTTGATAACCAAGCAAGAAGATATTAAGAGAGCACCTATTTGCCCTTGATGAATTCAAGCCATATGGCCCAGATGAACTACATCTTCTAGTGAAAATAAATGGTAGTCTTGATTACTGAGTCAGTGCTCTTTAAAATATCATGTAAATTCTGGAGAGGATGTGGGAAAATTGGAGCACTGTTACATTGTTGGAGGAGTTGTGAACTGATCCAGCCATTCTGGAGAGCAATTTGGAACTATGCCCAAAGGACTATAAAAATATGTATACCGTTTGACCCAGCCATACCACTTCTATGGCTGTATCCAAATGAGATCACAGAAGTAGGAAAGGGACCCGTATGTACAAAAATATTTATAGCAGCTCTTTTTGTGTTAGCAAAGAATTGGAAATCAAGGGGATGCCCATCAATTGGGGAATGGCTAAACAAGTTGTGGTATATGAATGTAATGGAATACTATTGTGCTATAAGAAATGGGGAAGATATGGACTTCATAATAACCTGGAAAGACCTACATGATCTGATGCTGAGTCAGCAGAACCAGGAAAACATTGTACACAACCACAGTCATATTGCTTCTGTGATGACTAACTTTGATAGACTTGGCTCTTCTCAACAATACGAGGTTCAAAGACAGCTCCAAAGGACTCATGATGGAAAGAACTATCTATATCCATAGAAAGAACTACAGAGTCTGACTGCAGATTGAGGCAAACTATTTGCTTTTTTTTTGGTTTTGTTTCTTCTTTCTCATGATTCATTCCATTGGTCATAATTCTTCTTTACAATTTGACTATTATGTAAATAAGTTTAATGCAAAGATTTATGTAGAACATATATCAGATTCCATACCATCTTGGAAGGGAGGAGAGAGAGCAGAAGAAAATTTGGAACTCAAAAATTAGTGGAACTGAGTGCTGTAAACTAAAAATGATAAATCTAATTAAAATACAAAAAAAATCATTAACACTAGAAGTGCCAGAAAATTAAAAGAAGGAAAAATGTCTTGTATTACAAAAAAAGAACAGACTCTGCAGACTACAGGCCAATAAGCTTATCTTTGATTCCTGAGAATATTTTATAATGAATCATTAAAGAGATGATGGGCAAACATTTACAGTAGCTAGAGAAGCAGCAGTGAAAAGAACCATCATAACTTCATCAAAAATAAGTAATGCTAGACTAACCTCATTTTCTTTTTTTTTAACATAGGGGTAACATGCTGATAGATGAAGGGAATGCTGAAAATATTATTTACCTAGAGTTTAACAGAGTTTTAGGTAAATGATCCCATGCTATCTTGTCAAGAAGTTAGAGACATGGACTAGATGATCCTACAATTAGAGGGCTTCAAAAATGGTTGGGTAACCAGATTCAAAGAGCGGCTGTTGATGATTCATTGTCAATATGGTGGATCTCCAGTACAGTACTCTAGAGATCTGTTTATTCCTGTGATATTTAACATTTTTGTCAGTTACTTGGATAAAGGATTACAAGTGGTAGATGAATTACTTAGGAAAAGCAATACATTTTATATGGTTTCTTTGTGACAGCTGTGGTCATGCCCATGCTTGTACTAACACTAGACTGAATCAGAACACCTGGCCTTGATCAAGTGAAAATGGATTGAAATTATTTCCTTATCTTTAGGTAGTTCTCTGTCAGGTTACTGCTAGTTTTCATGCTATACATACATTTCATTGATCTCCTTTGTGGTTTTTAATTCTATACTTTTTAATAATAGATATTACTCTAAGGAACATGAAAGAGCTGTAGTTCTTAACTACAATATCGTCAATATCTGTTAGCAATATCACAGTGGCTATGGTATAGAGAAGTCAAGCATTTCAAAGAGAACTACAATAAAACAAGATCAGTCACAAGGTGTTGTCAATGATGAAAAACAATATCAAGAACTGACAGACTGTTGCTATAAAGTTACTAATTAATCCTTAAGAGACAATCAAAAATGTTCAAAGGGTCACAAAAACTAAAAGGTTGCTATTGATTTTTCAATAGCATGGCATAGACATAAAACTGGGTGGAGGGGAACAGCAAAAGAATGAAAAAACAGCAAAAACACTTGTAATGAGCAAGATAATATAAAGATTGGAGAACTGAAGAGTAGAGAAAGGTAATTTTTAACTGATGAATCTCATATTTGTATTCAAGGCTATCATGAAGGCTATTGCCAGAAGAAATTAATGGGATGTCTGGGAATCCTTACAAAGCATTTACCTCTAAAAAAAGTATTTTGACTATTTTTCATTTCCTATGATCCTGGAAGCCCCATACCTATTAAGTGAATGATTAACTCTGATAAACATATTGATAAATATAATTGTTCTGGAATAATGGGAATTCCCAATATGACTTTAAACAATGACAAATTAAAACATGAGAAAATTATAAAAGAAGTGGTGATAAACATATTCCAGTGGCCTAGAAACTCATCTGATTTAAGTCCCTTAGAAAATCGGTGGTCTATAATCAAGGGTAGACTTGGGAAAATAGAATGGTCAACAAAGGTACACTTGATATCTAATAGAATAAAAGTGTGATTTCATGATGATGAATTTGAAAAATGTGTTAAAAATCTTGTGAATTCAATGCCAAATTATGTGAAACAAGTAATTACACAAAAAAGGGAGTACATGACATATTTAAAATTTTCCTAAAGATGTAAACAGCTCTAAGCTTTGAAGTATTGTGTGTCTATAAATTTATTTATTATACTATGTCCTAGTTAACTTACATATTACCATAGATGGCAGGCTCACTAAATCTCTAGATGACATAAAATTGAGAGGGATAGCTAACACTGGATAGTGGATTCAAGATGCAAAAAAAGAAAAATCTTAACAGCCTAGAGCATTGGGGTGAATTTTGTAATCTGAAGTTGAGCAGGAATAAATGAAAAGTATTGGTTACTTGGTTACAAATTCAACTTTACAAGTACATAATTAGAGAATGTATTTAGATATCAATTGTTTTGAAAAAGATTTGGAAGTTTTGATGGACTTCAAAGTTAATCAGTCAGCACTGTGATGTGGACACCAAAAAGCCAATATAATCTTAGGTTTTATTAAGAAAATCATAGCTTCTAGGAATAGGGAGATGAGTCTTACTTTACTTTGCACTTATGAAACTTCATCTGGAGTTGTATTTAGTTGTGTTCTGGACACCACAATTTAAGAAGGACCTGGAGGGAGACAAAATGGCGGAGAGAAAACTCAGGGACTTGCCTGAGTTCTCTCCAAAACCCCTCCAAGCACCTTTAAATAATGCCTCAAAACAAATTCTAGAGCAGTAGAATCCACAAAAGTATAGAGTGAAACAATTTTACAGCACAAGACAACCTAGAAGGTCACCAGGAAAAGTATGTTGAACCAGGATTAGAGTGGAGTACAGTCCAGCACAGGCCAGGCATCAGCAAAACAACAGTAAGAACTAGAGGGAAACTGAATCAGTGTCAGCAGTGGCAATTTCCAGACCTCTCAGCCCACAGATGGTAAGGAGACCAGACAACTTTTGAGGAGATTATAGAGATCACTTTTCAGACACTGGGGGCAGGGCTTTGTTGCATTGTCCACACTTGGACCTAGGTTGCAGTCCTGGATCTCAATCCCAAAGGAAGAGGAGCACTAGTACAGCAGAGCTTGCAGCTACAGGGAAAATGGGAATCTGGTCAAAGTTCCAGGGCCAAAAAGTGTTTATGGTCACTCACAGACTCAGAGCACAGGCCAAGAGAGTAGTAAATACACCTTTCCTTAGATCATACCATCCCTAAAGAACTGAAAACTTATAGATCCCCAGAATTATCTCTGAAAACAACTACACAAAAAACCTGAAATTTGGGACAGTGCCCCCTCCACTCCTGAAGCAGAGCCTCACTTTAGCATACAATTAAAAGTTAAGACATGGACTGAAAAAAACAAGCAAACAGAAGAAAAAGACCCAGACAGCAGAAAGTTACTATGGTTACAGGGAAGATCAAAACACAAACTCAGAAGAAGACAATAAAGCCAAAACTGCTACATCCAAAGCCTCAAAGAAAAATATGAATTGGCTTCAGGCCATGAAAGAGCTCAAAAAGGATTTAAAAAATCAAGTAAGAGAGGTAGAGGAAAAATTAGGAAGGAAAAGGAGAATGATGCAAGAAAATCATTAAAAAAGAGTCAACAGCTTGGTAAAAGAGACACAAAAAATACTAAAGAAATGAATACTTAAAAAAAAACAGAATAGGTCAAATGGTTTAAAAAAATGGCACAAAAAACAATGAAAAGAAGAATACCTTGAAAAGCAGAACTGGCCAAATGGAAAAAGATATACAAAAATGCACTGAAGAGAAGAACTCCTTAAAAAGCAGAACTGACCAAATGGAAAAAGAGGTACAAAAGCTCACTGAAGAGAAGACCTCCTTAAAAAGTAGAATTGGCCAAATGGAAAAGGAGGTACAAAAGAAAATAATGCCTTAAAAATTAGAATTGGGAGAGTGGAAGCTAATGATCTTATGAGACATGAAGAAACAAAGTCAAAAGAATGAAGAAATAGAAAGAAATTTGAAATGTCTCATTGGGAAAACACCTGACCTGGAAAATAGATCCAGAAGAGCTAATTTAAGAATTATTGGACTACTTGAAAGCCACAATCAAAAAAGAGCCTAAACATCATCTTTTGCGAGATTATCAAGGAAAACTTCCCTGATATTCTAGAGCCAGAGGGTAAAATAGAAATTGAAAGTATCCACTGCTCACCTCCTGAAAGACAGGTGGTTGTTGTCTTTCGTTCTCAGAGAGGATCAGATGATATCACTATGCTAGAGTCAAGTTTCAATGTGCCTGACTATGGCTAATCAGACTGATACAAGCTTGGAATGTTCTATCACAGGTTGGGCACAAATAGACCATGTGAACGTTCGGGGTGGATGCTGCAAATTTGTGCATCCTGTATGTTTCCTTTGAGCTGTCTCAATTCCGCTTTGTTCATTGAGCACAGCACCTTCTCTGATGTGGGCCCACCATGCTGAGTGGTCCTGTGCCAGTGTCTCTCATGTTACACAATCAATTCCAAAATTCTTAAGAGAGACCTTGAGAGTGTCTCTGTATCTCTTCTTCTGACCACCATGTGAACACTTGTCCTGTATGACTTCTCCATAAAAGAGTCTTTTTGGTAAGCATAAATTTTGCATTCAAACATGGCCAGCCCATTGGTGTTGCATTCTCTGAAGCAGAGTTTGAATGCTTGGCAGTTTAGTTTGAGTAAGGACTTCAGTGTCTGGTACCTTATATTGCCAGGTGATCTTCAGAATCTTCCTCAGACAATTCAAATGGAAGCAATTCATTTTCCTGGCATGGTGTCCTGGTTTCACAGGCATACAATGATGAGATCAGCACAACGTGTTAGGATATTTGTATCTTGAGTGAATTGTCTCTAGCGGTGCTGAGTTTCCCTTCCTTGGAGGCTGAGATGACCACTTCTCAGGTATGCTAGATGTTGTTGAGAACCTTCTACTTCTAGAATTCTAATATTCTTTTAGTCTGTTCAAGGAATTCAGTGTCTAAATTGACTGGTCATTTGCAGCAAGATAGCAATGAACAGCTGTCCCAAGTTAGAACCAAAGGTAAGGACTTGTGAATATCATTATAGCTTCTTCTTTGGAATTCTACTTGAAAATGTGAATTTAGATTCTGTAGTGGAGGAATGAATAAACTTTCAAGATACAAATATCCTAACACGTTGTGCTGATCTCAAATTTTTCTGAACTCATCCAGCCCATCATTTCTTATAGCATACTAGTATTCCATAACAATTATATGCAACAATTTGTTCAGCCATTTCCCAATAGATGGACATCTCCTCAATTTCCAATTCTTTCCCACCACAAAAAGAGCTGCTATAAATATTTTTGTACATATAGGTCCTTTTTCTTTTTGGTTTTTAACTCTAGGATACAGACCTAGTAGTGGTATTGCTTGGTCAAAAGGTATGCATTTGGTCATAGTTCCAAATTGCTCTATAGAATGGTTGAATCAGCATACAACTTCACTAAGAGCACTAGTGTTTTAATTTAATCTTGAGATAGGGAATTTGAGCAAGGAACTATACTCAAGAAATGAGACACTTTCTTTAATATTAGTGAAAAGCAAATATAATTAAAATTTACTGAAAATCCCTCAGCAAAATCATGGTGAAAAGTAGTGATTACAATTTCTCACCTTTCTACCACTTCCACACATTTTTCCTTCCTGTATCTGCCCTGTGCCCTATTGCAATCTCCCTATTTGATGCTTCTATTCTTGCTGCATTTCCCTCTCTTTACAATCTTGATTCCTTCTGCCATTCCAATGGTAGCAAATCTTTGATAGCAAATCCATAACTTTGTTGAATTTCCAAGGTTCCTGAGCTAATAATCTTCTACTCCAAATAATACATTTGGTTTTCTTCCTTTATTTGGGAGTTGTGGAATACTCCTAGAAGTCGTGAAACCTTGCTTTTTGGATTTACTATAAATTTGTAGCACCTGATTAATCAGTCAACCTTCGTTAAGTGAGCATCTACTACATGCTGGGCACATGGGAAGCATTGAGTAATGAGTAGAGAACTGCCTCAGAATTATGAAGAACTGGGTTGAAGTGTCACCTCTGACACATACTTATTGGGACCGCAAGCAAATCACTTCACCTCTCAGGACTCTAGGAAATTCTCTGAGCCTAGAAGGTATACATAAGTTGCTAACTTACAATCAGTAGAGGAAATCCTTCATGACAGAGAAATCACAGATTTAGTAGTTATCATTATCCTTGTTACCTTATGTGCTAGGCACTATGCCAGATATTGGAGATACAAAGACAAAAATAAAAAAGTCCTTCCCCTGAACAAATCACATTGTATGTATTATATATGTATATATGCTTTACATACATTTAATATGTTTATATATAGCATGTATATGGTTACTATGTATGCTATGTTTTATATCAATATGTGTATTGTGTATATATATAATGCTACATATCATATCTATACATATATACATGTCTGTGTTACTTTAAATTCGCCATGAAAATATTTAAAAGTAGCAGGAGGAAGGTAGTTTATTTGGGGAAAGAAAAATAAGTAGAAGAGAAGCTTGAAGTGTGAATTATTGTGGATTGACATGAGATTTGTATTCAACGCCCGAAAAAAATCTACTCTGAAGAACTTGCTCTAACTCTGTAGAATATGAAATCTTGAGATGTAAGAAAGGACCTTGGACTATAAAAATCCAATGAAATAAATTCTTATTTCCTCCAGGATAAGTGTCTTCTATTAATCCAATTAATTAATTGGGGCCTGCTTCCTGGGAAAGTAGGTGACAACATCTAAAAAGCAGACAGATAAATACACTTATATAGTAAAATTAAACTTAGTAATTATATAATTATTTATAATAAACACACTGTATATAGATATAAATATACTATATGTGTATATATATGTATATATGTATGTATGCACATACACACACATACATAATTTTGGAGGAAAGTTCAAGAAGTTGGATAGATTGAACATGGCCTCATGAGGAAGATGGCACTCAAGGTGAGTTGAAGAAGGAAGAAAGGGATTGTGAGAACCAGGGAAGAGGAAGACATGCACTACAGATGTGGGGTATAGTCCTTGTACAGGCACAGAGATTGAAGGTGTAATGTAATGAATGAGAAGCAGTAAAAAGGCTAGAGTGAGGTAGAATGGAGTAAATTATCTCACATAAAAGAGCCACGAAGGATCTTTTACAGTGGAAGGGATGATGGGGTGGTGGGGCAGAGCTCTTGAGACTTATTCTTATTGGAATTGACTCAAAGAGGGAATAATATACACACTCAGTTGAGTACAGAAATCTATCTTACCCTACAGAAAAGTAGGAGGGGAAGGAGATAAGAGAAGGGGAAGGCTAATAGAAGGGAAAGTGGACTAGGGGAGGCAGTAGTCAGAAGCAAGACACTTTTGAGGATGGACAAGGTGAAAGGAGAGAGAGAGTATGATAAACAAGGGGATAAATAGGATGGAGTGAAATACACAGTAATCATAACTGTCAAAAAAGTTTACAATAAGTTTCTTTCAAAAAGGCTTCATTTCTCATAGAGAATTGAGTCAAATTTATCAAAATAAAAGCTTTCCCCAATTGGTAAATGGTCAAAGGATTTGAACAGGGAGTTTTCAGATGAAATAGTCAAAATAATTTATAGTCATATTTAAGAATGCTCTAAATAACTGGTAATTAGAGAAGTGTGAATTAAAACAACTCTAAAGTACTACCCAACACCTATCAGATCAGCTAATGTGACAAAAAAGGAAAATGACAAATGCTGGAGGGAATGTGGGAAAATTAAAACACTAATGCATTCTTGATGGAGTTATGAACTGATTTGATAATCATGGAGAAAAGTTTGGAACTACACCCAAAGGGCTATAAAAACCATGCATTCCCTTTGACCCAGCAATATCACTACTACGTCTGTATCCTAAAGAGATAAAAACCAAAAAAAGAAAAGGACTTAAATGTGCAAAAATATAGCAGAGCTTTTTCTGGTGGCAAAGAATTGAAAATCAAGAGGACATCCACCAACTGGGGAATGGGTGAACAAGTTATTGTGTATGATTGCTATGGAATATTACTATGCTGCAAGAAATGAAAAGCAGGGTCATTTCAGAAAAACCTTGGAACAATTACATGAACTGATGCAAAGTGAAATGAGCAGAAACAGGAGACTATTATATACAGTAACAGCAATACTGTTATGTGATTATTATCAATAAAGATCAACTGTAAATGACAGCCTTTTTCAGCATACAACGATCCAAGACAATACTGAAGGACTTATGATGAAAAATGCTATCCACCTCCAGAGAAAGAACTGATATATTCTGAATTGAGAATGAAGCATACTTTTTTCCTACACTTTCTTTAGTTTTCTTTCTTTGGGGGCATGGCAGGGGGAATCTGTGCTTTTCTTTCACAACATAACTAATATGGAAATATGTTTTGCATGACTCCACATGTACAACCTACTTCAAGTTGCTTGCCTTCTCAATGAGGGGAGAGGGGAGAAAAGGAGGAAGAGAATTTGGAACTCAAATTTTAAAAAATTAATGTTAAAAAGATTTGACATGTAATTGGAAAAAATACAATAAATAAAAATAGACTTTAAAAAGGTGTTCACATAATAAACTTTTAAGTTTAATCTGCACATTAACATTTTCTCTGTCATTTTCCTAATTCTAGACAATAAAAAACAATAAATCAAGCCCTGATTTGTAGCATTTCCTAATTTCTAAAGTATACATGCTAAAATGGAAAATTTAACAACTGAGTTTGTACAAACTGGCTCCAGGACATCCTTGCATTGATTAATCACAAAATCACCCATTTGTAGAGTCATTTGCTGCCAAATATAGGGGTTAAAAAGAGTGTGTGATTCTGACTGTGGTAACTGAATTCTTTCTTTAAGTAAGTTTGCAATAAGTTTTCCTTGACCTAGAGGATCTCTATTTTGGCTATACCACTCCTAAGAATATCCCTTTGGGGATTTATTTTAGGAAGTGACCCACAGAATGTACTATTTTCAATTTGCCTTCTTGTTCTAATAGATCTAGGCAGTTGTAATTTATGGTTTATTTAAATATAGCATACAGGAAACTACATTATATTTAGAGGTACCATAGGTGGAAGGGAAAGGAAAGGAAAAGGAAAAAAGAAAAGGAAAGGGAAAGGGAACTCTATGATATATTCTTCCCAAGTGTTCACCTGAGCTCATGATGGCTCTGCTGGAAGGACATTTTTTGGAGGGGGAAGGTGAGGCAATTGGGGTTAAGTGACTTGCCTAAGGTCACACAGCTAGTAGGTGTCAAGTGGCTGAGGCCAGATTTGAATTCAGGTCTTCCTGACTCCAGGGCCAGGGCTCTATTCACTGTGCCACCTAGCTGCCCCTACCTGGAAAGACATCTCTTCCTGGACTGTGGCTTCTATCTTTGTATGCAATACTTCTCTGTAGGAAGGAGCTTAATTATGATACTCTTATGATTTCTTGACCATTTTTCAATCTGTTGCCCTTTTTAGTTCATTGCTGGAGTATGTGTAAAAGTGCTAGCTAGGTTTCATGGATCTCTTTTATTCCACCATCTTAACTGGAATTCCTTGAATTAAATTTTGATTAAAATTCCATTCTAACTACTAATTTATATGAAAACCTTCTTTCTCATACACTGAATGCTCTCTGAGGTCCAGAATTACAAACATTTCAATCATCTTATCACCAGTGTCTATCTCAATATATTACACATATATTGTTTAATTGATGAATGAGAAAATAAGAATCAAAGTCATTCCAGGCAAAACTACCCCAAATGTCTAGTAAAAGTAAGACTGCTATTGCAAGAGACTTTAGGATAATAGGAGAACTATTTATTATTATTATCATTATTATTATTATTATTATTAGTGAATGCATTTCCTTTCTCAAAAGCTGTACTCAGAGAAAGATTTAAGTCAAAGGCTTTACAGTAAAGGATATAGGACTATTTGAATCATATCAGGTCAAAAAAAGTAATGATTAAAGAAAGTTCATAGAATATACAAATCAGACCCAAAGTCTTTAGAATCCCCTTCCGACACAGGAGGTTTTCAAGGATTGCTATATATGTAAATACATATTTCTTTCCAGAGATGTGTCTCAAAGCACACATGATGGAATGGAACAAAGCAAAGAGTTAAAGTAACCTTTTTAATGGTCCCCAGATTAATCCAGCTTTTCAATTCTAAAATGAGATTAAGAAAGTAAGTGAAATTATAAATATATAAATGCTGCAAAAAACAATCATTGGTAATAAAGGTTATTATGTACTCAGGAGATAAAGCCTTAATTTTTTTTCTAAAAAAGAACATAGGAAGAAACCATTGCAGACATAATACATTCGATTCTAATAAAACATTTGCTATATAATGTCACAATAAATGTTACTCAAAATTACTTTAAATTGACTTCAATATAAGCATTATCTTGTTGAAAGAAAATTGTTTTAGGGCCTATACTCAAAAGACAGTGATAAATGATAATATCTAACACTGAAGAAATGGCTAAAGTAGTGATGAAGGGTCAGTATTATTTATTGTCATTAATAATGATCTAGAAGAAAGAATGTAACATATGTTAATTAAATACTGAGCTCATCCTAAGTTGGATAAGATTTCAAATATCAATGAAGGCAGAACAGTTATAAAAGATAGAAAAGAAATGAGTTAGGAATCAAATGAGATTCACAGAATTTTAGAGTTAGGCTAAGTCAGAGCCAGTATTGTACATGAATCAAACAATCCATCCACAAAAATCATTTACTAAACACTTATTATGCACCAAATACTATATTAGGTACTGGGGATATAAATACAAGGGGGAACCAGGCCCTACTTCAAAGAGCTTATATTCTAATGTGAGAGATAACACGTCTGAAGAAAATAGGGTAGAGAGTAGCCAAGAAACCCTGTAGTGGCATGGGAAATCAAGGCATGGTGAATTAAACCACAGGGGAATGAATGGACAAACCTTTTCCAGAAGTAATGATATCAATCAATCAAAAAGCATTTATTAAAGTATATTATGTTCCAGGTAACATATAGTCATTTGATTATTATTCTGAGAACAATTTGTGGAGAATCAATCAAAAATGGAAATTAGTTGCAGAAAATAGGGGAGAAAATAAACTTTCAGGAATAAAGGGGATAAGAGCTATAAAAATAAAATGCGGCCAATAAGAACTGAATGTGATTTGGAACTCATAGACAGCTTTAAGTATTTTATTTTTTTCCAGGCATTTTTTTTCAAGTTAAGCTCCTATCAAATCCTATTATTCCAAATTTAAAAAATTTGTATACTGAAAATAATAAAGTACATAACAAATTTTCATATGCCAGAAAATCAAATTGCATGTTCCTTCTTCTCCAGTTCTTATTAGTGAAGTCCCAAAAACTTATCAAACCAGGAGGTTCTTATAGAAAGCATACATACTATACATATATTTTATATATATGTATATTATATATACATATATAGATATACATACACATATACATATATCTTGAAATACACATGTTTACATGCATGTTTACATGCATGTGTATACTATATACATATCATGAATTTGAATAATACAAATTTTTCAAATTATGAGGCATAGAGCTCTTAGGAAAAAAGCTGCTTGATAGCTATCAAGTCAAGAAGTATTTTACAGAGCTGGATAAAATAACAACAAAATTCATATGGAAGAACAAGTGGTCTAGAATATCTGGGATATTAAGGAAAAGAAATGCTAGTGAAGGTGGCCTAGCCATACCAGATATGAAACTGTAATATAAAGCAGCAGTCATCAAAACTATCTGGTACTGGCTAAGAAACAGAGTGATGGATCAGTGGAATAAGATAGGTACACAAGATGCAGTACTCAATGACTATAGTAGTCTACTCTTTGATAAACCCAAAGAATCCAGCTTCTGGGCTAAGAATTCACTATTTCACAAAAACTGCTGGGAAAATTGGAAAATGGTAGGGCAGAAATTGGTCATAGACCAATATCTTACACCATATACCAAAATAAAGTCAAAATGGGTTCATGATTTAGGAATAAAGGCTGATATTATTAGCAATTTGGGAGAGCAAGAAATAGTTTACCTATCAGATTTATGGAAAAGCAAAGAATTCCTGACACAACAAGAAATAGATAGCAGTACAAAATGCAAAATAGATAATTTTGATTATGTTAAATTGAAATGTTTTTGTATAAGAAAAGCCAATGTGACAAAGATTAGGAGGGAAGCAGAAAATTGGGAGAAAATCTTTACAACTAGTATCTCTGATAAAGGCCTCATCTCTAAAATATACAGGGAACTGAGCCAAGTTTATAGGAATACAAGTCATTCCCCAATTGAGAAATGGTCAAAGGATATGAACAGGCAGTTTTCAGAGGAAGAAATTAAAGATATCTATAGGCATATAAAAAATGCTCAAAATCACTACTGATTAGAGAAATGCAAATCAAAACAACTCTTAGATGCCACATTTTTCCTGTCAGATTGGCTAAAATGACAAAACAAGAAAATTATAAATGCTGGAAAGGATGTGGGGAAAAATGGAACATTATTACATTGCTGGTGGAGTAGTGAATGGATCCAGCCATTTTGGAGAGCAGTTTGGAACTATGCCCAAAGAGCTATAAAAATGTTCAAACCCTTTGCCCCAGCAATACCACTTCTAGGGTTGTATCCCATAGAAATCACAGAAGTGGGAAGAGGACCCATATGTACAAAAATATTTATAGCAGCTCTTTTTGTAGTAGCAAAGAATTGGAAATCAAGGGGATGCCCATCAATTGGGGAATGGCTGAACAAGTTGTGGTATATGAAGGTAATGGAAAACTACAGTGCTATAAGAAATGGGGATGATTTGGACTTCATAATAACCTGGAAAAACCTACACGATATAATGCTGAGCAAGGGGAGCAGAACCAGGAGAACATTATACACAGCCACAGATATATGGATTCTGTGATGACTAACCCTGATAGACTTCGCTTTTCTCAGCAGTACAAGGTGCAAAGACAACTCCAAAGGATTCACGATGGAGAGGGCTATCTACATCCAGAGAAAGAACTATGGAGTCTGAATGCGGATTGAGACGTACTTTATGCTCACCATTTTTCCCCCTTTTTTTTCTCTTTTGTTTTTGTCTCTTTTTTTGTTTTGTTTTGTTTTGTTTCTTCTTTCTCATGATTCATTCCATTGGTCATAAATCTTCTTTATAACTTGACTATTGTGTAAATAAGTTCAATGTGAAGTTATATGTAGAAGATATATCAGATTCCATGCCATCTTGGGGAGGGGGAGGGGTGAGGGTAGAAAGAAAATCTGGAACGCAAAGTTATGTGGAACTGAGCGTTATAAACTAAAAATAAAAAATCTTAATTATAAAAAAAGAAGTATCTACAGGGTGTCCCTAAAGTCTGGACGCATAAGCAAAAATGCATATTTTGAAATATTTGAAATATTAATGGACCTTAGCCCCCTTGACTTCTTTTTCTGGGGTATGCTAAAGGAGAAAGTGTACTCAATGAAAATCATAGATGCAACACAATTGATTGAATCCATAAAGAGTGAATGTGCTAAAATTGATGGCAATGTGGAGTTATTGCATCAAGTTCATGTGAATCTTGCAAAGTGCATTAACCTTTGCATCCCAAATGATGGAAATCATACTGAATATGTTATTTATTAGTATTCCAATTAAATAAAATGTTGAAAATTTCATTCATTTCTTGAAAATGTGCATTTTTGCCTATGTGTCCAGACTTTAGGAACACCCTGTGTTATGCACCTATTTACAGTTAGCAACAAAATGAGGAACTTTAAGTCTTATTTGGGACACAAGAAAAACATATGAAATAGCTTAAGAATGGAAGGACAACATATAAAAATATTAAGTTGTGTAATACACAATGTCAGTGCAAATATGTGTTGTCAATGTAAAAAAAGATCAATGTGAGATAGAATCTAATGGATGGATGAATGAATGAATTATTCTAGGTATCTATGATTGATCATAATGTTTCTGATTATGTTTCATTATTGGTGGATAGGTGGTTGCAAAAAGAAGAACTGTAGTTGATCTTATTATGTAAACTAAAATGAAACGTTAGTAAATCAATTGCTATTAAGGGCTAGAGAATGATATTGTGGAGAATGATATTGACTAATTTTTTTTAGAAGTGTAGAAGCAGGTCTGGGACTTTTGCCCTTATATGAACATCAGTCAGTTGTCATTGCTGGCTGGTAGGAAGCTAGACTGATGAGTCAGTTCTTCCCCATGCATTCAGAGAAACCTATTTGTAGGGCTGGTGTCAAGAACAGTAACTAAAAAGTAGATCATGCCTGGTAAGAGGAGAAAGAGAGTGTCTGGACCTGGTTATACCCACACTCCAAGTTTGGAGGCCAGAAATAGGCATGAGTGTTTCTCTCATTCATTTTCTCCTTAAATCTTAATACCCAGACAAAACAAAGGTCAAATAGGATGCCCTTCCATGTATGTGTGTATGTATGCATATATGTGTATATTAATATGTATATTCATATGCACATGTTTGTCTATGTGTGAGTTTATGGGTGTAAGTGTATGTATATGTGTACACATGGTATAAAAATATATGTATATGTAGTATGTATATTTTACCTTTTATTTTTTAATATTCTTTTTTTTTAATTTTGAGCTCCAAATTCTCTCTGTCCATCCAGCTCCTCCCTCACCCATTGAGAAGGAAAGCAATGTGATATCAATTACACATGTGAAATCATGCAAAATATATTTCCAAATTAGTCATGCTACAACCAAAAAAAACAAAAAAATAAAAGTTAAAAGCAATTTGCTTTAATTTGCACTCAGAATTCATCAGTTCTCCATGAGATATATTTTTAACTTTCATTCTTTTTGTTTTACACTTTGTAAGCTCAGAGAGCACTTAAATTATTTCTTTTTTTCTTGCTTCTCTTAAAGCAGAATTTCCTACAGTGTTGCTACTTGTATTAGAGATCCAAAAAAGCTGCATTTTTTTAAAATTTCATTTTTATGTTTTATGTAACTTCTCTTTTCATTTTAACTTTAAAGTTTAATTTAGTTCACCTTTTTTCTACTTTAGTTGAATAAATTTGCTAATTTGATTTTTATTTGTCGGATTTTTAAATTTTTGATTATGATGTTATTCCCTTTGTTATACATATTTGCTTTCCTTTTAGACTATTTCATTTTTCTTTTCTCATTAAAATAGCAATATTGATTTTTGTTTTGAATGCTATGTCTAGTTTTGGATCTCATTTAATTTGGAATAGTTTTGTATTTATTTTTCTCTCTGTATATCTACTTTCACCGTGCCTTTTCTACTGTCCCCCTATTTTGGATATGCATATAAATGCAATGTTATTTGATAGTAACACTGTGAACACTAACTATAATTGACATGCTCAGTGTGCAAATGGAATGACGTTTTGCTGTCATTGGTTATTGGAATATTTGCCTTACTCATACATGTTACATTAAATCGTTGCTTATTCATATCTATTTGATTTAAGATGGAGTGGTTAGTATGAATTTTCTTCAATTATAGGTTGCATATTGGCATCATAGTTCAATATAGTGAAATATGAGTTTAGTACTTGCAGATCAATGTTATCAACCTTAGGCATTAGAGATTACTGATATTTAGGTAGACATAGTGTACATAAAACAGAATATTCCAAAAAATCTTGAAGGGCATAGTTAATGAGGGGAACTGTGGAATAGCCTCTACTGAGACAAGATTAGAATACAATAAGGATGGATTCTGTGAGTTACCAGACCCAGCTACCCAGTCAAAAAGAGCTGACAATATTCAGGTAGGCACAGTAATTGGAAATGGATTACAATATTCTCTCAGAAGTGAAAGAGGGAGCTAGTGATTGAAAGAGGCTAAGGTGACAAGGGAATGCATTACTAATATGGAAGACCAGCTTTTGTAAAGTACAAAGTGCAAAATGGAATGATATGTAAAAGGGACAGAAAATTATCCATTCCAGTTGGAGTGCAGAGTAGGAGTAGTGGGCAATAAGCCTGAAAAAAGCAGACTAGAGCCAGTTTGGGAGGGAATTTCAGTGTTAAATAGGAAAGAAATAGAGACAAAAGGAAATTTTACTGAATATGGGAGTGACATGGTCAGATGTATACTTGAAGGATACCAGTTTGGCAGATGCATAGGCGATAGGTTAGAGAAGAGAGACTCGAGGCAGAAAGAACAAGTAGGAGGCTACTGCAGTTGGATTTGGGAAAGTTAAGTAGGAAGAGAACTTGGTTGGTTCCTATGTAAAAGAGGAACAGGGAACAACTTCTAGAAAAAATTTTGAATTAAAATCATCAAGATGCTCTGACTAGATATGTAGGATGAGAGTGAATAGGTGAGGAGTTGAGGATAACTTATGGTAAATTTAGGTTATTAGAAGAATAGTGATACCTGACATTCTTTAATTTTCATCAGGTAATCAAAAATTTACTTCTATATAACAGAAATTAGTATCTTTGCTCTACACCAAAATAAATTGAAGTTACTATAATAATTCCTATTAAAAATTATCAAGCAGTTACTGTATTATCAAGAAGTTACTATAAGAATTCCTATTAAAAATTATCAAGCAACCCGCCCTGGGGTCAGGAGTCAGGAGGACCTGAGTTCAAATTCAGTCTCAAACACTTATTAGTTGTGTGACCCTGGGCAAGTCATTTAACCCTAATTGCCTCTAAAAAAATCAAAGGAAAAAAAAACCTTGTTTTTAGTAAAAATTATGTTTTAAAAATGTACATTCTTTCTCTTTGCCCTCTCCAGTCCCAGACTCTTCACTGGTATATTTATCCCCATCATTCAAGGGCCAATTTAAATGCCACCTCCTCCATGAAACCTTCCCTAGCTCTTGACCTGGAAGTACTTTTTCTCAGGTGAACTCCCACATCATTCATATTATAATTTCACTTTTTACTTTGTACTGTGGTCACTTATGTATGTGCATACTACTTGCTGTAATAGACTCTATGTTCCATGAGAGCAGGAATATTTTATTTTTGTTTTTAGTCTCCCACAGCAATCAGAACTCCACTGGTTCTCCCTCCACAGCCATTTAATGGTCCTCTCCCAAATTGCTTAGAGCTTACTCATATCAGTTATCCCGTTTTCTTTTTATATTAAAGTTCATTTACCTCTCAACCTCAAACCCTTTCACTCTTTCCTTTCCCTGTCCAGGTAAGACTATAATTAAAAACTCTCTTGACCCACCTCCCCTTCACCCTACTGCTCATCAGAGCAACCTCTTAACTTGCTTAGTGTTCATCTGTGTCACCTTTTCAAAAAAAAGTTCATTTTCTTTGACCTTTCATTATTAGTATGCCTATCAAGGGTACGTGTCATTCCTTTCATGCACTCTGAGATCCCCCTAAATTGGCTTTCTTGGTTTTTTTCTTACAATGTTTGAAACATTGCTATTTCATATGACATTCCATCTGCCACCCCTTTATACAGGCTGCCCCCACTCCCATCCCTACCTTGCCTGGAGTGTACTCTCTCATTACCTCTATATTTTAGATTCCCAACCTTTCTTCAAACTCAGATCAAGCACCACTGAATATATGAGATGATGCTGGGGGCTTCTAGTTCCTTTGCCACAAAAATTAATTCACTTTCTTTCACACGTATTTTGTATATAATTAAATGTGTACATTTATACAATATAAGTTGCTTGGCAGCAAAGATTTACATTTTTGTATTTTTATCTTACTTATTTCAGTACCTGACACAAAGCAGACATTTAGTAGTTTTCTGATTGATTTATAGATTGATTGATGTATACCGAGTTGCTGTCTTATGGGTACAGGATGGAATCCCCTCCTTCCACAACTTAAAACACAAGTCTGTCTGTTTATTTGCACACCATATGGTGTAAGGGAAAGTTGGAGCTTCAGACAGTTTAGCCATCCACTGTTTCAGAGGGTTTCATATCATTTAGAGATATTTCTGTATTATCACCATGCTCCTTTTTTTAATTCCTATAGTTTTGGAATATTCTTATTTTGAGATTGTAAGGTAGGAATGTTAGGTTGAGAACACTTATGCTAACATCTTGATGATAACATGACTGTCAAGAGAACCATGGTTTGAACACAGGCTTTTCTATTCCAAATCCATTTCTCTTTTCACTGTATCTTGCTTCTATTTAAGAAAGTTGCAGAGATTGGAAAAAGGTTCAAACCAGACATTCTCAAGAAATGAGAGGGGACCTAACGGGAAGCAAGGTCTGGATTTCAAGCTGTAAGAATTTGTTGCCAGGAGACAGAAAAGTGGTCCAAGTAAACAAGAAATGTGAATATAATTTTTCATACTGAAAAGGATGCACAGGCACACTGGGTTTTAAGCCCAGCCATGTGTTTGCCAACCACTTGTGCTCTCCCTACTCACCCCAAACCCTGTCAGTCAGGAAGCTTCTTGAATTAAATTTATCAGCTTCCATGGAGACTATGAGGTGGCAGGGAGGGCAGCTTCTGCACAGCCCTGATTTCTAGAAGTCTCTGTACACTTACCCTGCTATCCTTTTCTTTATCCTTCATTCAATTTACAATGCTGTAAATATCTTCTTTTCCCTTTTCTCCTTTTCCTTGAGAGGCAGATAGCATGAGAGAGGACTGATAGAAAACATTTACAGATAACAGGACAGACTCGAAAAACCTCATGGATTAAGTAAATAAATGGGAGTATGTTAGCACTTTATATAAGTAAAAGGGAAAATGAATATCATGAAGTAGCAAAGGGAGAGTAAATCATGAAGTTGTGTTTTGTATAAGGTGAAGCCTTGTGAAGAATTTCATTATACTCTTCTTTGATTAGGAATGGCTTCATCAAAAGATTTCAGAAGAAAGTACTAACAAGCTGACAGCTCAAACATACAACTCAGCATAGTCTTCTAGTTCCCCATTCACTCTCTGGTTTGGCATTTTTTTATCTTTGCAGATGTGGGGTGTGTGTGTGTGTGTGTGTGTGTGTGTGTGTGTGTGTGTGTGTATCCTTTTACTACTTCCTATATTCCAAAGCTGAACATTTGCCCTGAATTTCTAAAGTCGGGGAAAGTATCCCATTGCCTCCAAACTATGGCACACTGGTAAAAACTGCTTAAAAAAAGTTATAACCCTATCATTAATTGTTTTGGGTTTTGTGCCTTATTTGTTCATCAGAAACACAACATAAAATATACAGATGTGCTATTAAAATTGGAAGTTTTGGATTTGAACTACTATCACATTCACACTAAAATGAATGTCATTCCTTAGAGCAGCAGTCAACTCATTATCATATATGCTGCAATTTTGACTAAATTTTGCTGTTATTTAATTTAGTCAAAGCTTTAAAATAGTTTGTCATTGTTGTATGATGTTTTACTTTTCTTTAGGTTTTAGTTGTAGGTAGGAAATTTGTGGTTTTTCTTGATTAAATCTGATCATTTGGAGTAGTCAATCTTGTATATTCTTCTGGACTGCTCACTCCAGGGAAATCAGGCCCCTGAGACTTAATGGCAATGATCCAAACCATGATGAACTAAGGTAATTTCACTTTTGTTGACCATTGCTGTGGGTCATTGTAATTTAATGAGTAGTAATCCCATTTAAAATATGTTACAGGCAGCAAGATGCCTGCTGGGAGAACTCAGCTACGCATGGACAGATCAATATGCATTGTGTGCTTTCAACCATTCAATAATCGATTCACCCTTGTTATGAGAAAATAAATGCTGAGGTCCCCAAAGTTAATTTCTAAGGCAAGCTTTTACAAAGCTATCAAATTATTAAAAGTTTTTATGGGTTATCTTCTGTTTATTTATTTGTTCTTGAAATCTCCATGCCTCATCTAGAAACATCCCATTCAGGAATATCAAGGCAATCCTCACAGTAGATGCTCCTAGGTAAACTGACTTTGTTTCCTTTAGCATCGCCAAAGCGCTGAAGGCTTATTTGGACTCAAGCATGTTCGCAGCTCCACTGTTTCTCTTTGTCTGTTTCTGTACTAAGCACATCTGATTAACCCTTATGTAATGCATTCAGCAGGTTTTAGAAATAAGGTATCACATCTTCTACTGTATGTATTATTTAGTAGTTTTCAATTCCTCCAATATGTACTTTAAAAAGAAGTGAAGCATCTTTTTTAGACCAGTCAGAATTTTCAAAGGGCTTAGTTACATTTTCTGGGCTTTCAGCATTCTCTGTTGCCATAGAAATGAGTTTGTAAAGGACTGAATCTGTATAGCATAATCAAAAACATTAAATCAGCATATAAAAGCACTCCCGCCTAGCTTCTCTACTGTCTGTGGTAATGGTTTCACTGCTTTTATAGAAGTATCTTACAGTATATAATTCATTCAGGCAAGTTCAAAAACCACCTTTCACTGAATGGTATTTCAGAGGCTATCCCAGACATTGTATACTCTTCTGATAGCTGGTCTGGGCTTTCCACTCACCATATTGCTACTCTAATTTGTTCTGAAAAATAGAAATCAAACCATGGAACTACACACATCAGGGCACAGAAGGTAGTGCATGAGTCTTACTCATTTGGCTTCAATTAGAAAGATAATGTGAATGGTAAATGAGATTCATTTCCTTGGATCCAAATCGCATTACTGCTTAACAGAAATTGATTAACATTTCACCTCAGTGACTAAATTTCCTTAGTCACCACAGTGACTAAGCCTCATTTCCTCAAATTCCTTTCCATGGAAGACTTTACCGGAGAGCCTTAAATGCTATAGGTTCTGTATTTAAAGTTGAGCTTGTTTGGGATTTTTACAAATTAATAATTCAAACTTGCTCAACCATGGTACCAATTCAAAAATTGTACTAGTCAACCATGCAACTTCAAAAAGTCATATTCCTGCATTTATTCATCTGCTGTAAAGTTTAATCAGGATCCCCAAACCTATTTTAACAATGCAAAACTTTGATTCCGACTCCCTCTAGATCAAGGAAGCAGATGTTCTCTCCTCCTATGTTCCCAAATTGAAGTTAATTAGATTCTTTCTTGTAACTAAAACTAGCAAGAGTCTAAAATTAACAGCTACTTTAATTCTGCTGTGTGTCATCTTTCATTGTAATCTGCTTTCAAAACAGACTCTGTTCAGCAACTTTTCACTCCATCGTGGAAGGCTCGTTTCATTAGTGCTGATGTCAGTGTTACTTACATTCTTATAAAGGTCAAGTCCCTGCCACAACCCTCAGAAGAGATACTAAACTCACCATCCCAACCAGGAAAAGATGGTGTCCAACTCCATTAGTCAAAATGACCAGGTGTGACAAATTTATAGTCTTCCTACCTCGGTGGAACCAGGATATTCAAGGAAAAATAAGTAGGAGACAAAGTTCTTCAGATCCTCCCCTGCTGAACTGTTACCTCTGCCATCAGATGTTTGGAAGGTCATGAAAATGTCAATCATTATTGATGGTACAGAAGAGGAAAAAGGGAGCCAATTACCATCCACAGGAAAAGTATGCTAGAAACATCTTACTCTCCATCCCTGATTCTTGCAAAGTTACCCAACAGCACACTGAAAGAAATTTGGAGCAACCTGGAAGCAATGAGCTGTTATTGAACTAGGCTTTAATATTTACAAAGCATTTTACATAAGCTATCTAATTGTACCCTCACAAATGATCCTGAGAGTTAGGTACTGTTATTGTCCTCACTTTGCATTTGAAGAAATTGTGGCTAAGAGAGTTTAAGTAACTTGTGATGGTACCACAGCCAATATACCAAACCTATTTCTGATCAAAAAAAAAAAAAACCTTATCTATTCCACTAGAAAAATTAGGGCTGTTGTATATGACGAAATGCTGTCTGTGATAATCCCTACAAAAATTTAGATGACTAGAGAATATTTCTATAAAATTATTAATAAAATAATTAAAACAGTAAATTGCTAATTGAAAAAAGTAACCATGGCATAGCAGCCAGAAAGACACTCTTGCATTTGGAAAGCAGTGAGTTCAAACATACCCTGGTAAAGTCACTTAACCTCTCAAGTATCTCCAAGAAACTCTCTGAGACAGTAAATTAGAGAAAAGCCTTACTCATCAGGAGCTCCCTATATCAATAAAATTACAGATCTGGTCCCCCCAAAAGTATTCATTAAACCATTCAGAATTTCCAAAAGTTTTAATTATTGGAGTCTTAGCCTTCAACCTGAAGGATAACATAGAGATAGAGACTTTAATTTTTTAGAACTGTGAACTTAATCAATAAAATAAAATGTTTTAATATACAAAGAATAAGAAAATGAATTTATTTAAGATACCTATAACTTTCTGTATCTATATCTACATCTATCCATCTCTCTCTCGTGTGAAATATATATATATATAAACAAACATGAGCTATGTGGCACAGTAGATAGAGTGCCAGGACTAGAATCAGGAAGACTCACTTTCCTGAGTTCAAATTTGGCCCAAGACACTTACTAGCAGTGTAACCCTGGGTGAGTCATTGTTTGCCTCAGTTTCTTCATCTGTAAAATGTTGAATATTGAATATATTGAAAAAAATATTGAAAAAGGATGTGGCAAACTACTCCAGTATCTTTGCCAAGAAAACCTAAGTCAGGTCATAAAGAGCTGGACACAACTGAGAAATGATTGAACAATATATAGAGACACACATATATGTACACATACATATATATATATAATTTAACAGTAAATTAACAATAGTGCTATATTTGAATCCCTTTTGGCATTTTTTTAGTTTTTTTTTTGTGGAGAGAGGGGTTTAGATGATATATAGATATAAATTTGTCAATATGTACAAAGCCCTCCCTCTAAATAGAAGTCCTCCCATTTAATAGTTATATAGAGTGAAAAGGCAGAGCCAAGATAGAGGAAAAGCACGTAGCTGAACTTTCCCAAATTCCCTTCCAAATAACTCTAAAATAACACCTCAAATCAAATTCTGAAGTCAGAGAACCAACAAAAGGTCAAAGTGGAACAACTTTCCAGCCCAAGACAATTTAAGAGTTCATTTGGAAAGGTTTGTCTTACCAGGGTGGTAGTCTGGCTAGAGAAGTGCCCTTCAATGCTTCTTAAAGCCCCATATGGGGTCACAACCCACAGTTTAAGAAGTGCTGGCCTAGAGCACAGTGCAGACCATGACAGCACAGGCCACATCACAGCACCAGCCACAGGGTTTGGAGGTAACTGCATTGGTGGCAGCAGTACCCTTGGGTGCTCCCAGCCCACAGAAGGGGGAGGGGTGTTACCACAGATCAATAAGAGATTGTGTGAGACCCGCTGCTGGAACCGGATTCAAGACCCTATTGCATTGCACATAATCAGTTCTAGGTCATAGTCCCAAGACCAAAAGGATCACTAGCATTTGTAGACACAGGGGAACAAAGACCCTTCTTGGGTAAAGACCAGAGCATAGGCCAGGAGAGCAGTGACCACAACTATCCTTAGATCATACCACTTTGGAAGCACCAAAAACTTACAGACTCTCCTAACTAACTATGAACATAGCAGCATGAAAAACCTTAAGCTTGGAACAGTGCCCCCTCCATGCTGGAATGAGAGCTCAACATTAATATAAAATTAAAAGTCAAGAAATAGCAAATGAGCAACAACAACAACAACAAAAAAGAACCTTGCCATAAAACTTTACTTTTGTGACAGGGAAGATCAAACCACAAACTTAAAAGAAGATAATGCTGTCAAAAGAGCAAAATCAAAGTTTCAAAGAAAAAAAAATATGAACTGGACACAAGCCCAAAAAGAATTCCTTGCAAGAGCTCAAAAAGGAGTTCAAAAATGAATTGAGAAGTAGAGGAAAAACTGGTGGGGGGGGGGTGAGATTTACAGTGATGCATGAAAATTATAAAATGAGAGTTGACAGCTTGGTAAAAGAGGCATATATATATATATATATATACATATATATATATATATATATATATACATAATATACACACACACACACATACTGAAGAAAACAACATCTTAAAAACAGAATTGGACAAATGGTAAAAGAGATACAAAAGCTTACTCAAGAAAATAAGTACTTAAATATTAGAATTGGGCAAATGGAAGCTAATGACTCCATGAGATATCAAGAAACAATAAAAAAATCAAAAGAAGGAAAAAAGGATGAAAATATGAAATATCTCATTTCAAAAAACTGACCTAGAAAATAGATAAAAGAGAAATAATCCAAGATTTGTTGGACTAACTGAAAGCAATGATCAAAGACAAAGCCCAGAAATCATATTTTAAGTACTGTCAAGGAAAACTACCCCAATATCCAATATTTTACCAGAGGGTAAAATAGAAATTGAAAGAATTCACCAATCATTTCCTGTAAAGCGTCCCAAAATAAAAACTCCCAAGAATATTTTAGCCAAATTACAGAGTTGCCAGGTCAAGGAGAAAATATTGCAAGCAGCCAGAAAGAAATAATTTAAATATCATGAAGCCATAGTCAAGATTACACAGGATTTAGTAGCTTCCACATTAAAGGACTGGAAGACTTAGAATATGATATTCTGCAAGGCAAAGGAGTTAGGATTATACCTAAGAATAATATACCTAGCAAAACTGAGCATAATCCTTCAGGGGTAAAATGAATATTTAATGAAATAGAAGACTTTTAAGTATTCCTGATGAAAAGACCAAAGCCGAACAGAAAATGTGATTTTCAAATACGACTCAAGAGAAGCATAAAAAAGTAAACATAAAAAAGATCATAAGAAAATCAATAAGGCTGAAATGTGTACACGTCTATATGTAGGAAGATGATAATTGTAACTCCTAAGAACTTTAGAATCATTATTGCAGTTAGAAGTATGTGTACTTGGAATGAATTGTTCTTATCCTCCCATTCTGCTGGGGAAAGTCTGCACATGCTTGGAGTAGACACCCTCCTAACTCACCTATGGGTATGAGACTCCTTGCTTACCCTCAACCTGGTTTAGCCCTTCTGCTGAAACAATTTACCTGGGTGTGGCTGCTGCAAAAGTTACAGCTTCTTGAGTCACAGGAGGTAGGTGAATTAGGTGGACACCAAAGGTGGAAAGCAGCCCTCACACCAGAGGAATGAGTCTTCTGTGCATAACCCCTAAACCCCAGCCAGCTACCACACTGATGATTAATTATTTAATTTGAAAAGGCTACAAGCCAAGACTAAAGATGGAGAGTTGGTGCATGATTTTTTTTGTTCACAGGTGACTATGCACTCAACAGAGCTTCTAAAGCTGAGATGCAAAAAAGTATGGAACAGTTATCTGATGCTTGTGCTAATTTTGGCTTAACGACACCAAAAAAAACAGAGGGTCTCCACCAGCCAGCACTGCATCCTACCCATACATGAAACCATTGGTTACAGCAAACGGAGAGGTTTAAAAACTATGGATAAGTTCACTTAAATTGGCAGTACTTTCCAGGGAAGCTGTAGTGCCAATGTGATACCCACAGTGGCTATGAATATGCTGGCAGTGTTCTGAATTACAAGATATAACAGACTGTCTTCATTGAAGGCAGAACCAAAACATTTATTCAAACACCAGAAAGCCAAATTCATCATAGTAACAAAGAAATCTATACACATTATCAATTCAGGGGGCACTGCCATCCCCAAGCATTCCCTCTGTTAGGGCCTTCCCACAAACACCCTCTAGCAAAATCACTCCCTCTCACACTCATACTACGTCCCCTGCATGCTCTCTGTTTCTCAGCTCTGACTCCTCTATCTGACTTCCTCTCAGCTCTGCTCCACCCCTTCCCGCTCCATCCCTTCCTGCTCTGCCTGTTCAGCAAGCTCCTCCTACCACAGGCTCATGTAACTTAGGCTTCCATGTGACTCAAGCAAGTCACATGGGCCCATTAATGGATGGGAAAGATCTTCCCATTGCATTAACAATACATTAACAATACAGAAGCACATATAGATGATGAGGTTGAAACATGCATTGCCAGAACTAGCTCATTGTTTGGGAGGCTCTCAAGGAAGTATGAGAGACAAGGGGTGTTAGACTGCCCACCAAATCTAGAGAGCCATTGTGCTGACCTCAATGTTGCATGTCTGTGAAACCTGGACAGTATACCAGTTCCGTGCCAGGAAATTAAATGTTCCTATTTGAATTATCTTAGGAACACTCTGAAGGAAAGATAAGGTACTGAACACTGAGGTCCTTTCTCCAGCAAAACTGCAAAGCATTCAGACTCTACTACAGAGAGTACAACTCTAATGGGCTGATGACATTGTCCAAATGCCAAACATACATTTGCCTAAAAGACTATTTTATAGAGAACTCATGCAAGGCAGGCACTCACATCGTGGTCAGAAGAAGTGATACAAGGACAACCTCAAGGTCTCTCTGAATAACTTTAGAATCCATTGTATGATATAGGAGACACTGGCAAAGGACCTCCCAGCATGTGTTACCCATATCACTGTGCACTATGCGTGAAGCAAAATTGCAGTAGTGAGAAAGAAACATGAGATGCACAAATTTAGAGACATCTCCACTCCAAATATTCGTAGGAACTATTTGTGCCCAACTCATGGTAGAATCTTCTAAGCTCATATTGGTCTGATCAGCTACAGACAGAAACACTGTACCTTGACTCAAACATAGTGATGTCATTTTGGTCCTCTTCAAGAATGAAAGACAACAATCAATCAACATTGTCAGAGGGCATAGGTGAAAGTTGACTATGATAGGATGACTTTTTTACATAAAATGAAGGGGTGAGAAAGAAGGATACACTGGGAGAAGGGGAAAGAGAGAGGGAAAATTATCTCTCAAAAAAGAGGTGCAAAAGAAAGAGCTATTTCAATGGCAGGGAATGTGGAGAGGAGGTGTACAATACTTTAACCACATACGTTCAATTGGGTATAGAAATCTATCCCACCCTACAGGCAAGTAGGAGGAGAAGGAAATAAGAGGAGGGTTGACACAGGAGAGGACAGATTAAGGAAGGTAGTGGAAAGAGGAAAAAATGACTTTTCAGAAGAGAGATTGAAAAGAGAAAGAGAATGATAAACATGGGAAAAACAGGATGGAGGAAAATACACAGTAATTATAACTGTGAATGTGAAAGGAATGAACTCACCCATAAAACAGAAGTGGGTAACAGAATGAATTAAAGAACAGAATCCACAAAATATGTTGTTTACAAGAAACACCCTTGAAATAGAGAGACACATACAGATTTAAAATAAAAATTCTGGAGCAGAATCTATTATACTTCAGCTGAGGTTAAAAAAAAAAAAACCAGGAATAGCAATCATGATCTCAGACAAAGAAAAAACAAAAATAGACCTAATTTTAAAAGGTAGGGAAGGAAATTATATCTTGCTAAAAGGTACCATAGAAAATAAAGTAGTATCAATACAAACATATATTCACCAAATGGCATAGCATCCAGTTCCTTAATGGAAAAGTTAAATGAGTTCCAGGATGAAATAGAGAGCAAAACTATATTTGTGATAGACCTCATCTTTCCCCTCTCAGAACTGGATAAATATAACAATAAAATAAATAAGAAAGAAATTAAGGAGATGAATAGATTTTTTTAAAAAATTATATATGGTAAACCTCTAAAGAAAATTGAATGGAAATAGAAAGGAGCTTACCTTTTCTCAGTTGTGCATGGGCTATACAAAAATTGACCATGTATTAGGCCAACGGTGCAGCACTTCTTAAACTATGGGTCATGACCCCATAAAGATGTGGAAAATTCGGCAACAGTAAAAGTTTCTTAATGAGCAATGACCGAAAAATTAATTAAAATTAAAACATGTAATGAATCCAAGGTGTTTCTAGCAGTGCTTGCCCATATTGCATCATGCATCTTCACCCACAGCAGACTTAGTTCTGAACACGGAGCATGCACACTTTGCACAGCACATGCCTTCAGGACATACAATGCCAAATAACAGCTGCTGCCAAAGGCAAAAAGTGTCACAACTGGAAAAAGTTTAAGAAGCCCTTTTTAAGGCATAGAAACCTCATAACCAGATGCAGGAAAAGAGAAATATCAAATGCACCATTTAAGACCATAATGCATCAAAAATTACATTCAGTAAAGGTCCGTGGAAATATAGGTTAAAAATTAATTGGAAACTAAATAATCTAACTCTAAAGAATGAGTGGGTCAAAGAACAGATAGGAGAAACAATTAATAAATTTCATTAAAGAGAATCATGACCATGAGACAACATATCAAAATTTGTGGGATGCAGCCAAAACAGTACTTAAGGGGAAATTCTTATCTCTAAATGGCTACATGAAAAAATAAGGAGCAGACCAATGAACTAGGCATGCAACTAAAAAAGTAGAAAAAGTACAAATTTAACACGCCTCCCCAATTAAATATCCAATTGGAAATCCTCAAAATCAAAAAGGAGATTAATAAAATTGAAAGTAAGAGAACCGGGGGTGGAGCCAAGATGGTGGCTGGAAAGCAGGGACTAGCATGAGCTCCCTGCCAAGTCTCTCCAAAAACCTATAAAAAATGGCTCTGAACCAATTCTAGAACTGCAGAACCCACAAAACAGCAGAGGGAAGCAGGGCTCCAGCCCAGGACAGCCTGGATGGTGTCTGGGTGAGGTCTATCCCACACGGAGCTGAGAGCTGGGAGCTGGGAGCTGGGAGAGGAGTGGAGCAGAGCCCAGCATGAGCGGCGTGGAACAACCAAACGTGGAGTCGGGCGGATGGTGCCCCTAGCGCCCTGAATCAGTGAGCTGCGGCAGTTACCTGACTTCTCAACCCACAAACACCAAAGACAACAGAGAAGGTTAGTGGGAAAAGCTGCAGGAGTGGAAGGAGTTCGCGGGTTCGGCGACTGCCCCCAGGGCAGCGGAGGTGGGGCAGCTACAGCTGCAGTTGCTTCCGGCCCCAGGCCCACCTGGTGGCAGGAATTAAGTGGTGGATCACAGCAGGAGTGCACAGCCTGCTGAAGATCTAAGCCCAGTCCAGGTTGGGGGTTCTTGGGGAAGGAGGACTGCTGGTGTGGCAGAGCTGGAGCATACCCCCCAAACGTGGAACACAGAACTCTTTAGTCTACAAGCAGTCATACCCCACTGAAAAACTCAAGGGTCAAGTTAGTTGATTGGGAATATGGCCAGGCAGCGAAAACGCACCCAGATTCAGTCTCAGACTTTACATTCTTTCTTTGGTGACAAAGAAGACCAAAACATACAGCCTAAAGAAGACAACAAAGTCAAAGGCCTACAACAGAAACCTCCAAGAAAAACATGAACTGGTCCCAGGCCATGGAAGAGCTCAAAAAGGATTTGGAAAAGCAAGTTAGAGAAGTAGAGGAAAAATTGGGAAGAGAAATAAGAAGGATGCGAGAAAACCATGAAAAACAAGTCAATGACTTGCTAAAGGAGACCCAAAAAAATACTGAAAAATACACTGAAGAAAACAACACCTTAAAAAATAGACTAACTCAAATGGCAAAAGAGCTCCAAAAAGACAATGAGGAGAAGAATGCCTTGGAAGGCAGAATTAGCCAAATGGAAAAGGAGGTCCAAAAGACCACTGAAGATAATACTACCTTAAAAATTAGATTGGAACAAGTGGAAGCTAGTGACTTGATGAGAAATCAAGATATTATAAAACAGAACCAAAGGAATGAAAAAATGGAAGACAATGTGAAATATCTCCTTGGAAATACCACTGACCTGGAAAATAGATCCAGGAGAGAGAATTTTAAAATTATTGGACTACCCGAAAGCCATGATCAAAAAAAGAGCCTAGATATTATCTTTCAAGAAATTATCAAGGAGAACTGCCCTGATATTCTAGAGCCACAGGGCAAAATAGAAATTGAAAGAATCCATTGATCACTTCCTCAAATAGATCCCAAAAAGAAATCTCCTGGGAATATTGTCACCAAATTCCAGAGCTCCCAGATCAAGGAGAAAATACTGCAAGCAGCCAGAAAGAAACAATTTGAGTATTGTGGAAACTCAATCAGAATAATCCAAGATCTGGCAGCTTCTACATTAAGAGATTGAAGGGCTTGGAATACAATATTCCGGAGGTTAATGGAGCTAGGATTAAAACCTAGAATCACCTACCCAGCAAAACTGAGTATAATGCTCCGAGGCAAAATATGGATTTTCAATAAAATAGAGGACTTTCAAGCTTTCTCAGTGAAAAGACCAGAGCTGAATAGAAAATTTGACTTTCAAACACAAGAATCAAGAGAAGCATGACAAGGTAATCAAGAAAAAGAACAAGAAAAAGAAATTGCAAGGGACTTACTAAAGTTGAACTGTTTTGTTTACATTCCTACATGGAAAGATGATGTGTATGATTCATGAGACTTCAGTATTAGGGTAGCTGAAGGGAATATGCATATATATATATATATATATATATGCCTATGTATATATAAGTGAATGCATATGTATGTGTATATATATATATATATATATATATATATATATATATATATACATATATATACACACATAGAGAGAGAGAGAGAGAGAGAGAGAGAGAGACGACACAGGGTGAGTTGAAGATGAAGGGAAGATATCTAAAAGAAATAAAATCAAATTAAGGGATGAGAGAAGAATATATTGAGAGAGGGAGATAGGGAGAGACAGAATGGGGTGGATTATCTCACATAAAGGTGGCAACAGGAAGTAGTTCTGTGGGAGGAGGGGAGAGGGCAGGTGACGGGGAATGAGCGAATCTTGCTCTCATCAAATTTGGCTTGAGGAGGGAATACCATACATATTCAATTGGGTATCTTACCCCACAGGAAAGAAGAGGGAAGAAGATTACAAAAAGGGGGGATGATGGAGGGGAGGGCAGATGGGGGTGGAGGTAATCAAAAACAAACACTTTGGAAAGGGGACAGGGTCAAGGGAGAAAATTCAATAAAGGGGGATGTAGGAGCAAAATATAGTTAGTCTTTCACAACATGAGTATTGTGGAAGGGTTATACATAATGATACACATGTGGCCTAGGTTGAATTGCTCGACTTCTTAGGGAGGGTGGGTGGGAAGGGAAGAGGGGAGAGAATTTGGAACTCAAAGTTTTAAAAACAGATGTTCAAAAACAAAAAAAAAAAAGTTTTTGCATGCACCTAGAAAATAAGATACACAGGCAATGGGGCGTAGAAATTTTTCTTGCCCTACAAGAAAGGAAGGGAAAAGGGGATGGGAGGGGAGTGGGGTGATAGAGGGGAGGGCTGACTGGGGAACAGGGCAACCAGAATATAAGCCATCTTGGAGTGGGGGGGAGGGTAGAAATGGGGAGAAAATTTGTAATTCAAACTCTTGTGAAAATCAATGCTGAAAACTAAATATGTTAAATAAATAAATTTTAAAAAAAATCAAGTCACCACCTGGTTTTAGAAAAAGGTCCAAAATGGTTCTGAGTCACACAAACATTTCTTCTTGAAGGAAGGACCTTGCACTGATACGAGGGCAATAACTCAGCAACTGTTGCTTGTTTGTCAAATAAGCAATTAGTTCACGTTATTTTCCTTTTCTTTCTTTTTTTTTAACATAACCAAGCATAATTATTTCGTTGGGCACTAAGTCAGTGGCTACTTGGGGTCACCTGCTTCTCTAGGCACATGGGGTGAGAATGAGGCTGGGACTGGGGGAAGGAGGGAGGAGAGCAGACCTGCTCCTCTTTGCAGTTGGAGTACTTGAATCTATGCCATGGCCTAGAGCCTGGCAGTGCAGCCTCTGCTTCTGATGTGGCCAGAGGAGTTCTTGCTTATACCCTTTCGCCAGTTTGGTCACAAGTTCAGTCATTTGTCACATTCCTTCTTTGAAACTGAGACTCTGTAGGTGTAAGTGTGCACCTGAAGATGGATTGAGTCTAATTCTGTGTTTATTTTGACAAGATATTTATTTTTATAATGCATTTTATAACATGGTGTGGTGAAAATGTGTTATTTTATTATACATGCCTGGAACTTACACAATAAAAATCTATCATGGGTTGAAAAAAAAAGAAAGTAAGTAAGAGAACCATTGAACTAATAAATAAAAGTGGGAGCTGGTATGAAAAACAATAAAATTGATATGTTAATTTGATTTTAAAAAAGAAGAAAATCAAATTACCAGTATCAAAAATGAAAAAGGTAATTTCACCACCAAAGAAGATGAAATTAAAGCAATTATTAGAAGCTATTTTGCCAACTTATATGTCAATAAATCTAACAAGCTAAGTGAAATAGATCAATATTTATGAAAATATAAATTGCCTAGATTAACAGAAGAGAAAATAATATTGAACAAGCCATAAATGAGCTGCTAAGAAAAAAATCTTCAGATAAACTTGCTGTAACCAGTGCAGAGGTGCAACCCAAGAGCTAATTACTAAACCTGAGCACCTTGCAAGACCATGTCCCAACATCACTGGGAATATGACCCAGACATGAACAGGCCAGAATTCTGGTATAAGACTTTTCCTATTGCCTGTGGAAAACAACAATCTCCTCTGGAAATTCAGTACTGTAAAATGCAGTATGACAGTGCTCTGAAACCTTTGAAGTTATGCTATGACCCTTCTACTGCTAAGAGGATCATTAGCAATGGTCAAGCTTTCATTGTTGAGTTTGATGATTCCACTGATAGAGCAGTGCTATGTGGAGGACCCCTGATTGGGAACTACAGGTTCCTACAATTTCATTTTCACTGGGGCTCCTCTGGGATCCAGGGCTCTGAGCACATTTTGGATGGAAAGCAATATGCAGCTGAGCTTCACTTGATTCATTGGAATACGAAGTATGAGAGTTTCAAGGTTGCTGTGACCAAGGATGATGGACTGGCTGTTGTTGGGATCTTTTTAGAGATGGGAACTGTTAAACCAGGACTTCAAAAAGTCATTAATGTTCTGAGTAAAATTCAAACAAAGGTTGAAGAGTCAGTCTTCACTGACTTTGACCTGACTTGTCTCCTCCCTGAGTGTTTGGAATTTTACACTTATCAGGGCTCACTGACCACTCCTCCTCTTTTGGAATGTGTGACCTGGATTGTCTTACCAGAGCCCATCTCTGTGAGTCCTAAACAGATGGTAAAATTCTACAACCTTTACTTCACTTCTGCTGGTGAAAGTCCTTCAAAACATATGGTATGCAACTGGTGCCCTGTTCAGCCCCTCCATGGCAGAACAATTAGAAGACCTTTCAATTGTGATGTCTGAGGGAAATGATGCTGTAGATAAGCACAAATCAGTCTGTACACTGGCAGCATCTCCACTAGTTTCAGTCCTTTTGTATCTGTGTCTGATATTCTTTCTCATAAAATGTACAAAGTTTGTGGGCCAACTTAAAATGTTCTTAATGTGTGAACCCAATAACCTACAAGTTCAGAGCCGTGTGCAATGCTTGGCCAGGTGATGTTGACCTGGTGCTTTGGTGATAACAATGCTTTTTCTGTGACAAGAAACCAATGATAAGAAATAGTAGAATTTCTCCTTGCTTCCCATATGATAGAACATGTGAGTGTCTAGAGCTGTAAACCCTAAAGCTGTTTTTAAAATATAGCAAAGCAGAAAAATTGAAGACAAATCTCTAGTAAGTGATTAAATTGTATCAATATAAAGTGTGAGGAGGCAGAATTAATAATAGAGATTCCAAGAGGTTACATTTAAGATATTTAAATATAATTTTTAAAAATTCTTACATGTTTGTAGCTTTGTAATCTTTAAAACAGGGATGAGTTTTTTGTGAATTTTGAATTAAGTATTATCTATAAAAATATTTTAATTATAGTCATAACACAGATTATATTTCCATTCAGAGAACATATATCATAATTTAAAGAAAAATTAATATTGTATTTTAGATATATGATGGCTAATAAAATAGATAATTAGATTAAAAAATCTCCAGAATCAGATGGATTTTGAAGTAAATTCTATTAAACATTAAAAGAAAAATTAATTCCAATACTATATAAACTATTTGAAAAAAATCAGTAAAGAAAAAGTCCCACCAAATTCCTTTTAGGACACAAATATGGTTTCAACCAAGAAGAGCAGAAACAGAGAAAGAAAATTATCAATTTCCATAAAGAATAATTTTATTATATTTTCAATTTTTAAATGAAACAAACATTTCCATACTATAGGAGAATTTTTTAAAATGATGATTGAACATGAAACTGGAAATCAATCATGTGCAACTTGCTATTTCTTTAAATACATAATAAAGTTATCATATAAATTTCTTTTTTTTCTTTTTTTCTTCCCACTCCCCCTCTGCCCTAGAGATGGCTATCATTAGACAGAAATATGTATACACATGTAAAATCATTCTATACATACTTCAGTTTATCAGTTCTTTCTCTGGAGGCAGATAGTGTTTTCCTTCATATGTCTTTTGTAGTTATTTGGGCATTTATAATAGTTAAACCTTAAGAATATTGATGCAAACATTTTTAAGTAAAATACCAGCAAGGGGATCACAGCAATATTTCACAAAGATCATACACTATGAGTGGGCAGGATTTATACCAGGATTGCAGGTCTGGTTCAATATTAGGAAAACTATCAGCATAATTGACCATGTCAATAACAAAACCAACAAAAGTCATATGGTTATCTCAATAGATGCAGAACAAGCTTCTGACAAAAGGCAATGATTCTTACTAAAAAAAAAAAGCCGAGGAATAAATGGAGCTTTCCCTAAAATGATACGTGTAATCTATATAAAACCATTAGCAAGCATTATCTGTAACAGAGATAAGCTAGAGGCCTTCCCAATAAGATCAGGGGTGAATCAAGGACATCCATTATCACCAACGTTATTCATATTGTTTTAGAAATTCTAGCTATAGCAACAAGGCAAGAAAAAGAAATTGGAGGAATTAAAATAGGCAATGAAGAAAAAGAATTATTTTGCATACAATATGATTGTATACTTAGGCAATCCTAGAGAGTCAACTAAAAAACTAGTTGAAATAATTGTTATTTTCAACAAAGTTGCAGGAAATAAAACAAATACATATAAATAATTAACATTTCTATATATTACCAATAAAATTCAGCAGGAAGAGATAGAAAGAGAAATTTCATTTAAAATACCTGAATACAATATAAATACTTTGGAATCTGCCTGCAAAGACAAATCCAGGAACTATCTGAACACAATTACAAAACATTTTTCACACAAATAAAGTCATATTTGAACCACTGGAGAAATATTAATTGCTTATGGGTGGACTAAGCCAATATAATGAAAATGACAGTTCTACCTAAATTAATTTTCTTATTCTGTGCCATACCAATCAAACTATCAAAACATCATTCTATAAAGCTATAATAATGATGACAAAATTAATCTGGAAGAACAAAATGTTCAGTATATCAAGGTAATCAATTGAAAAAATGTAAAGGAAGGTGGCCTAGCTGTACCATATCTCAAACTGTATGTATGATAATAAACTGTGAAAGACTTAGCTATTCTCAGCAATACAATGATCCAAGACAATTCTGAAAGACTTATGATGAAAGATGCTATCCACTTCCAGAGAAAGAAATGATGGAGATTAAATGCAGAATTAAGCATGCTTTACTGAATTCATTCTTCTTGCTTTCTTTGGGCTTTGTTTTCTTCTGAAACATGGCTTATATGGAAATGTTTTACATGACTTCACATGTGTAATCAATATCAAATTGCTTGTCTTCTCTGAAAGGACAGACTGGAGGGAGAGAATTTAGAACTCCAGATTTTAAAAAAATTTACATATTTACATATAATTGAGAAAAAATAAAATGTAAAACAACACCTAATTATATAGAGTGAAATGAGACAAAGACTTCAGATAGAAATATCCAAAGATGAATCTAAGCTGCTCCATTTTTTCTTCCACTAGACCTACTTAATAATCAGAGTAAGTAGCACCAATAGCATACCATCTTATAAGATTGTCGCTTTTAAGCTGAAAAGATCCTTAGCAGTCATCTAATATAACCCCTCCCTTTAACAATGGAGAAAAGTGAGGCTATGTGACTTACTCTCCATCAGGTAGGCAATGATGAGGGATCTCAGATTCAAGTTTTTCTGACTTGGAATCCATCACGGTTTCTACTTCATCTTACTGCTGATAAGTTTATTTGGTATCTGAGAAACACCTGTTGCTAAGAGATACTGAAGAAGCAAATCTGAACAAAAAAGGCTCCCTCCCCTTCCCTTTTATGCCTCTTATTTTTATGGTCACAAACATTGTTCATTAATTTACTGGGATTAGTCTCCATCCAAAAAAGTCTCTGGCTTCCTCAACTTCTCACCTTTCAATGGAGAATGATCTGGCTTCTTACTATATACTTAAGAGAAAGTAGTTGCAGCAGCATATTTGCAAAATAAAATTAGTATCATCATTACAAATAGGTTTGAGGAATCATTTCTTTCACATCACAAAGATGTGGCATGTTTTCTCTGCCTCACCTCCACCACCACAACAAAAGCTTCCTACCTTTTTCTTTGGGAAACTTGTTACCTTCCTGCATTGCCTGACCATATTATTTAAGACCACAGCTCTTGTTTTCTCATATTTTGGCCATCACTTCCACCTCTTTGAATATCGAAGTATACTTCTTCACTAAACAGCATCTTTAATCTCAATTTTGTCTAAACCAGTAACACTTTAGAGCACTGTTCATCATGAAGACAACTGGATATGCCCATATCACACTGCCAAGTTAACTTTAGTTATCTTTTATTATGAATACTTATTACGAATTTAATAAACAAACATGACAGTCTCAAATTCAAAATGTCCAAAATAGAAGTCAATTTGTTTCCCCCATAACACTCCTCATTTAGGGAAAAGAGTTCTAAAGTGATTTCCAGAATGGTTGGTTTACTTCATAGATCTACAAACAGCATAGTAGTATACCGGTCCTCCCACAGTCCCTCACCAAGTGCCATTTTAGCTTTGCCATTTTTGACAATCTAATGCCTTTGAAATAAAACTTCAGAGTTGTTTTAATTTGCATTTCTTTGATTACTAATGATCTGCTGTGGTTGTTAATAACTTGCCTTTCTTTTGAGAACTGTTTCATATTCTAATGGCAATCATTGTTGATTTTATACATTTGTATCAGGTCCCTTTGTATCTTAGAAAGCAAATCTTTGTGAGATAAATTTTTAGCAAAGATTTTTCCTCAGATCACTGTTTCCATTCTAATTCTAAATGCATTGATTTTTTGTGCAAAATCTTAAATTTTATGTAACCAAAATTTTCATTTTATTTTGTCTCTTGTTTGGTCCAGAAGTTTTTATCTATCCAGCATTGTATAAGGTATCTCCTTTCTTACTCCTCTAATCTGTTTATGATACAATATTTTATATCTAAGTCTTGCATCTACTTGGAGCTCATTGAGGTATATGGTATGAGATGCTGGTCTAAACCAAATTTATTTAGGGCTGTTATTCAATATTTCCAGCAGTTTTGATAAGTAGTGAGTCCTTATACCAATCGTTTATATGGATTGGGTTGATTGAACACCATGCTACTTTATGGGGCAGGTAGGTGGTACAGTAGATAGAAAGTGCCAGGCCTGAATTCAGGGAGATTCATCTTCCTGAGTTCAAATCTGGCCTCAGACACTTACTAGCTCAGTGGCCCTGGGCAACTCACTTAACCCTGTTTGCCTCAGTTCTTCATCTGTAAAACAAGTTGTAGAAGGAAATGGCAGACCACTCAAATATTTCTACTAAGAAAAACCCAAATGGAGTCGCAAAGAGTAGGATGCTACTGAATAACAACAATACTGTATGAGATTATTTCTGGATCTGGTGTGCCTAATCTGTCCCATTGATCAACTTTTCTATTTTTTTAATCAGTACCAAAAAGTTTTGAGGACTACTGTTTTATATCTATAGTTTGAGATCTGATACTATTAGATTCCCTTCCTTCTCATTTTTTTATGATTTTCCTTCGGATTTTTGGCCTTTTGTTCCTCTAGATCACTTTCTTGATATGTTTTTCTAGTTCTATAAAGTAACTCTGTTATTTTAATTGATAAGGTACTGACTTTATAAGTCAATTTAGTCAGAATTGTTATTTTTATTACATTGACATGACCCAACCATAATAAATTAATGTCTCTTAACTTCTGTAAAGAGTCTTTGGTTTGTATGTTCTTATTATTCCTCTCTACATATTTGAAGCTGGATTTCTAGGTATTTTATACATTTTATAGTTCTTTTGAATGAAATTATTTTTCCATATTTTTTCATAAAAATAGAAAAAGTTGATCCATGAAAATATTAAGTACACAAGGCCCTGATGAAAATGATTAAGCAAATTATACTATAATATGTGAACATGATATAAAATTATTGTACAATAAGGAATTATGAAGGGGGAATAACTATATTTGCCTGTTATAAGAGAGCAATTTTAGTAGCTTTTTAATGTTGCATAGCTCTGGGAATTAGGAGGAAAATAGGGGTTAGTGATAGTGATACTAAAAAGGAAGAAAAAAAGAAAAAGAAAAGATTGTCATTGACATTTTTAAAAAATAAACAGAAAGCAGAAGAAAATTCAAAAAGGGAGACAGACAAGCAGAGCAATATTGGAACTACCATGTTCAATTTGAAATATACATAAATATACAATATATGCACACATGTATGTTTATTTTAAATGTATGTAGTGGATATTCATAATCTCACATAAAAGCCTCTTTTTAATGTTCTTCTTTGTCTAGGGAAATGCTTATGTTTTTCAGATTCATAATAATAAAAAAGAAAACAAACCCCCAAAACTTTTAAATAAGGTATGAATCAGTGGTAGGGAAAGGCAGGCACTAGTTTTAAATCCTATAGAAGTCTGGCTGTGATGGGTAGGTAAGAGATAGAATAGTAGCTCAGAAGAATAAAAGGGTTGAGAGAATTTGGGGTTTGTTGTTATTTAGAATTCGAGAGACAAGGATGTGCATAGGGGGATGAAATGAATGGAGAGAGAGACACTAAAGATGCCCCTCGGTCAGTCAACTTTATTGTCTATCAATGTGATAAGTTCCTATTTTGTCTTAATGTTCTGATAGAGGAAAGAGAAAGACATTTTAAACCAGGCACATGGGAACACTTGTCTTGCATAAATAGAACTAATCTCAATCTGAACCCACTTAGAAAAGAAAAGCCCTTATGCTGAATTCAACTGAAGCAATTTGAACCATTATATTAGGTATACTACTCCCCACTGGCACAGAAAAATGTTACCCCCCAGAATACACATATTAATCTAAAATGAAAGACCATTACCTTTATTCATTAAGCATCCCCTGAAGAACACTTTGAAGCCACAAAATCATACTATGTAAGATTGCCAAAAATTTTCAAGCCACTCCAATAGCATAATTCAGTCAAATGGACAGAATGTCATAAAATAGATTAAAACTATTTTCTGTGATCCCATTCCTTCTAAATGTGTTTAAGGTTTTGTTCCTCTTCTTTTCAGAGGTAGTATACTTTTAGAATGACAAAGAAGCTGAAATCTAAGAAATCACCAAAAGATCAAGGTCCAACTCCTGAATTGTGCAGGTCAACTAGAGCAAGACTTGGCTAACATTCATCAGATTCAGCAGGATGTTCCTGCTAGATGTACAAAACTTAGAACAGAAAACATAATCATATAACCATAATATAACATTCAATGTGCTTTCATTTATTTGCATAAATTCAAGGTTTAGAGAAGAAATGGAAATTTCATGGACTCTAGGTGAGTCTACATAATTCATGACTCATTTAATTGGGCATCTGATTTTTATCTAGACAATTAAAATGAACTATTAAGTATTATTATTAGAATTGAAGTCAAATCAGTGAATAATAGAGAAGTAATCAATGAATTGCTGATACCCAATGAAAAATAGAAATTACAAATATATAGAAATCTAACAAATATATTTAGATGAAAGCAGTAGGATAACAATTATGTTATCCACTGTTTTATTTGTTGTTGTTGCTCAGTCATTTCAGTCCTATCCAACTATTCATGACGGCATGTAAGATTTTCTTGGCAAAGATACTGGAGTGGTTTTTCATTTCCTTCTCCAGTTTGTTTTACAGATAAGGAAACTGAGGCAAATAGGGCTTGGTGACTTGCACAAAGTTAAATAGCAATTACATGATGGAGGTAAAATTTGAACTTAAGTCTTCCTGACTCCAGGCCCAAAGCTCTATCCACTGTACGCCCTAACTATAGCACAGAGTAAATATGGGGTATTATATTGAGACAAGTTTAAACATGTTAATTTTATGTATTAAGATGATGGGATTATTTAGTAAATTGTTTTTCAAGAGAAGTAATATAATGAATCATACATACCCTTTCAACAGATCTCCTGGATAAACAAAATGACACATTTTTTAAAACCAAAGGTCAGTGCAGAGGTGCAGCTGATTGAATTTTTCTACACCTATTCTTTACATTGACAACCCCAAATCTCTCTGGCTCTCATTGATTGGCCAACAATAGGTCCCAGGTCAAGCCCTACTTGGTCATTGTTTGAGCCCAGAGTGTCTCAGAATAAATGTAAATAGCAATTGGTTTTTTTTGGCCAGAACCACTGAGGGTCTTTCCCTCCCAAATTGATTTTTTTTAGAGGCCTTTCTCTGCCTCATTCCCTTTATATCTTATTCAGTGAATGAGTGTTACCTCAGTCAAACTGAGACTAGTTAAAAACCTTAGCCTGAAAAGGCCAAGGTTCCCCCACTCCACCCCCATTGCATCCTGGATCATGACCTGATCTGTATCTGGCCACTGGACTCTGATAGCTCTGGAAGAGAAAGTAAGGCTGGTGACTTTGCACAGCCCTCCCTCACTTAAATCCAACTCACTTGCATGTCATGGCATCACCACCCTGATGTCACAGTCCTCTTCCAGAATGAAAGACAAACAACAACAAGCAATGCTGACAAATATATTGGCTGACACCCCTCTGCCCCCTAAACTCACGCTCCCACCCCACCCCCTCACATATATACACACATACATGCACACACAGGCCCTTCTTTGTAACAAGAAAGTTATAGTCATACCAAACATCCACACACTGACCACCAGATTTTGGAATTGGTATGTATGTATGTATGTATGTATGTATGTATGTATGTATGTGCATGTGTATATGTATGTATTTATGTATGCATGCATGTATGTATATATGTGTTTGTATGTATATAGTCTAAAAGCATATATGTACGTGTGTGTATAAGTATGTATGCGTGTGTGTCTATGTAAGGATTCCTTATTGCCAACTTTCACTGCTTCCACTTCATCACCCACACTCCACCTTTGGTTTTCATCTCTACCAGTACACTGAAATTGCTCTTCTAACCATCAAGTTTCGTGTACTTTCTTAACTTTCTTTTACTTCTCAGCAACATGGATACATTTTTTAGTATTCATTCTTTCCATGCAAGGCTTTAATGGAACAGTCTCATGTGTATTTTCTTACCTCCCTAAGCATCTATCTCTTGCTGGCTCCTCTTCATACTTCCTAAATATACCCAATAACCTTCAAGGCTGTATATTAAATTCTTGTCTCCTAAACGCATTTCATATTTTTCCTCTCATTTCCTTCATCTGAACTTTCTTTCTTGGTGACCCATTTTCATAGATTCCATTACAGCTTTGATGATGTAACTTTCAAATATGTATCTCTAAGCTCATCTTTGTCCAAGCTCCAGACTAGCATTTTCAACTGTGTGCTAGATATATCCAGTGACAATTATTTTCAGTGTCTCAGTCTCAATATGTTCAAAATCAAAGACATGTTCTTTCCCATTTCCTATTCTACCCTAAGGACCATTGGACCTTTCCATCTGACTTGAAGTTGAAATTTCTTATATATGTTTTCTTCCTGCCTACAACGTGTATTCGCTAAGAGCAGAGACTATTTAGCACAGTACTTTGCATATAGTAAGTGTTTAATATATGCTTTTTTAATTCATTTAATACTCTCTGCCCTAAACCACCCTCCCAATATGGAACAGAGACTCTGATTACTGGTTTGGATCAATATGTATATATGTATCACTACACAAACTACAATTATCTGACATTTGGCCAAAGAGAGACCTACTTCTACATATCCTTAATAATGTCACAAATTAAAGCTGGTTTTATATATATATATGTGTGTGTGTGTGTGTGTGTGTGTGTGTGTGTGTGTGTGTGTTTACATATATATGTGTGTGTGTGTGTGTGTGTGTGTGTGCCTCTTTCCTCTCTTTCTATTTACCTCTCAGTCCCTAGCAACCTACCTAGCTTCCAAACTTGCCACTCATCTGAAACTACCATATCTTTTTTTTTTTTGATTTTTATTCCATAAATTAACCCATTTATTGTTGGACTATGGGCTACAGGTATTTGATAAGAAGATTTTACTGGTCTTTCAATTCCTTCAGTCTTCTGATGGCAGATTTGACTGTGACTGCAGAGGTGGTATTGTAGGTCCATGCACCACCAGCTACAGTTTTCATACAGGATCCACAATGCCAGATACCCACGGCCCGTCTCTTCATTTTGGTCTTGCCACAGAAGGAGCAGGTATACTTGGCATGCTGGCTAATTTCAATTTTCTTCACCATTTTTCTGAGGGATGCACCATAACGTGTTCCATATTTACCAACAATTCCAACCTTCTTGGTGCGTTTAGCCATGTTACCAGTCGCGGGGCTGGAGCTCGGAGAGTGAAACTACCATATCTAAGGTCATCCTTGATTTCTTTATTAGTTAAATTATTGCACTTTCTTAGTCTTTTTCCTTCTTGAACTCTTTGTGACATTCAATAACATTCAACACCTTCCTTCTAGATACTCTCTCCCTCCTACACATATGACAGCTCCTTCTCAGTTTCTTTCGCTGAATCATACACGATGTCCCTCTGGCAACCAAGGATATCTCCAAAGGTTCTATCCAAGACTATAACTTTCTATAATCTTTCTCTTGGTAATCTCATCAACTCCTATGAGTTGGGCTGCCATTTTTATGTAGCTGATGCCTAGATCTATATATCTAATCTTACTCTCTTCTGAATTTCAGTCTCTCATTTCCAACTAGCTGTTGTATATTTCCATATTAATATCATATAGACATTTCAAATTCAACATAATCAAATTTTTAAAACTCTCTAACTAAATCTCTCCTTTAAACTTCCCTGTTTTTGTTGAGAGCAGCACTATTCTAATCACCTACATTTGCAAGCTCAGTCTTTCTCAGTTTTTCCCTTTCTTTCACTTCCCGTTTTCAATCAGTTGTCAATTTGTGAATTCCTTTTCTACAACATCTTTTGCATATACTCCTTTATGTCTATACATACAGCCAATCCCCTAAATCAATTCCTTACCATTTCTTACGTAGGTTATTGAAATACCTTTCTGATTGAACTCCTGACTTCCAATCCCTCCCCTCTCAAATCCATTCCCCACTCAACAGGCAAAATAATCTTTATGATTCACAAATCTAACCATGTCACTCCCCAGTTCAAGAATTTCAGTGGCTCTCTGTTGTCTCTAGAAAAAATGCAAACCTAGCTTGGCATGTAAAAACCCTTTACAATCCAGCTGTTACCTACCTATCCCAGCTTACAACGTATTACTTCCTTTTATACAGTCCATACCAGCCAAATTTGCTATTCCCTGAACCTATGCCTAGAATGCTCTCTCTCCTCACCATGCCTCAAAGAGTACCTAGTTTCTTAAAAAGCTTGAGCATGGGCCACAAGATAGTTCTTGTCATTCTCCCATTCCTGAAATTACTATATTTATGTTTATTTGTTTACATGTTATATTCGTCTCCCACCTTTACCTTTTCTCCTCTGAAGAGGTCAGCGTTTTGTTTTTCGTTTTTTGTCTTTGCATCCCCAGGGCCATGTAGTAGATACTTAATAACTAGCATTAGTAGATACTAATAATAATATAGCAGTATTACTAGTAGATAGTTAATAATTGTTTGTTGGATTGGGTTAGATATATTCTAACCACTTAAACCTACTGGCTACACTCTTCAGTTTTTGAAATTCAAATAAATGTCATTGCATCTATACACATAACAATGGAAGTATAGTTATCTGCAGTTTGGAAAGAACCAGGACTTTTTCTTCTACTCTGAAAATTATGCCATTGGTGACAGAATTCATGACTATGTTAACTACTATTTTTTCCAGTGCTATCATTTCCAAAAAATCTACAAGTATATGAAAACTAATTACCTCTCTCAATTTAATGTCTTTAACACTAGGTATCTGAGGCATCTAGGTGGTACAATAGACCAGGCCTGGAGTCAGGAAGACTCATCTTCCTGAGTTCAAATCTGACCTCAGATATTACTAGCTGTGTGACCCTGGGAAAGTCACTTCATCCAGTTTGCCTCCGTTTCCTCATCTGTAAAATGAGCTGGAGAAGGAAATGGCAAACCACTCCAGTACCTTTGTCAAGAAAACCCCAAATAGGATCAAGAAGAATCAGACACAACTGAAATTAATTGAACAAGTCCATGGCTATTTATTAATCCTGGTCTAAACAGAATAACCAAATGTTGATTTCCAGAGAATTGTCTACACCCATTCCTGGTGATGTGGGGGTAAAATGTTCCTCTTCCCTTCTTGGGGCTCATGATGCTATTTTTTTCTCATATGGCATTTTACACAACACAAGTCATTATAGATTTGTGGTTAGGTATTTTGTTTTCTAATATTCTAAAGGTCCTGTCTCCTTTGTCTTTCCTTTTTCCTTCAAGCTCCTTTTTAAGACACAAATAAATAAGGTATATTATTGTCCATTAAATATAGATGGACAATGCCCCCATGACCAAGTCAAACAAATGGACATGAAAAAAAGAAATCTGATTTTTCCTCTTTTGTTCTCCTCTCCTAAAATAAAAGCTGTAAAACTACATGTGAATATGGAGATATATGCATGTAGATTGTGAAACTAAATATCCTTAGAGCACAGGTTCAAAATCATAATAGAGTTCTATTTTTCTGGCAGGGAAAATAGACAAATGACAAAGCAATTTTCACAGTTTTTAATGAGATCCCTAGGTACTTGTGTTTTTCTCAAAAGTGAAATCATTGAATAGCTGATTGAAACTAAAGCGGCTTCCCTTGAACCCTCTAGTTGTTTTCAACAAAGAATGCAGAACGCAGGACACTGGACAAGCAGCGAATAATGTATTTTCACATTCTGGGGAACATCAAGATTTATTATCGGGAGTTCAGTGCTGATTAATGATATCACAGTGAATACTGAAAGGAGCAAGGAGTGATTTGCCACTTATTATAGAATTTCTTTTAGTTACTTGTAGAGAGCCCAAGGAACTAAAATCGTTATTTTCTGAATGAAATATTACATGCCAGATATTAATAATAAAGGGACTCAAGCTCTCAGACTCCCTTGGATCATCACCTATGCATGTATTTCTGGAAAGGAGTTGAATGATTTGTTTCAGGGCCTCTGAATGCTTGAAAGCAATAACACTGCCTGAGGCAGGACATCATACCTGCAGGCCACACAGAAAATGAGCCAAAAAAATAGCCTTTACATCTCACCTGAAAGACCTTCACCAGTGAAGTCTTTGGCCTCTCACTATAGCCCCTCTTTGACCCAGTTCAGGGATGAATTTTTACAAGACAATATTGTTCACTTTCTTTTATGTGCTCAATCTTTCATGATGCCCTAATATATAAAACCAAATTTCCAAAGATTTGTTTTGACTACATTTACCCATCATAAGCTATATTCCATGCAAATGAAAGAGCACAAACCTTTCATAAATCTCAGTTCTCAGATCTTGGAACATTATAGATGCTGCCACCTTCAGGAAGAGTTTTTTCCCACTGTCAACTACTGGAGGGGTGTGTGTGTGTGTGTGTGTGTGTGTGTGTGTGTGTGTGAGTGCGCGCGTGTGTGTATGTTTTGGTTGTTGGGTTGTTTTTTTTTTTGGCTTTTTAAAATATATATATATATATATATTTTTGCTTTGACAGTGATTATTTCATTTTATTAAATTGGATTGGAATAGTCCTGAAATGAAATGCAGTTCTGTGGCTGAAGAAGATAACTATACTTTAATAAGCCCACAGTACCCTCTGGAGTATGATTTATTCAGTTTTGAAAGTAGCCATTTACTTATATTCTGTGGCCTATTTGACTTTATGGATTTTTGATTTACCACATTTTTAGTTTTCTCATTTATTATTTTTTGGAGGGCTCCTTCTCTTCCCCCTCCTCCATCTCCTTTGTCATTTTTGTCTCTTCCTCCTTCTCTTCTTCCTTCTTCCCTGAATTGCCTTCTCCATCTCCCTTATATCCCTTTCCTCTTTACATATCTCTTTCATTCTCCCTCCAGCTTCTTCTCATACCTTAATGATTGTTATGATGTTGTGGCTGATCATATTTCCAAAAAGGTCTATTTCTTTTCTTTGTTTTTGTTTGTCTGTTTTTTGGGAGGGAGGAAGGCTGGGCAATTGGGGTTAAGTGACTTGCCCAAGGTCACACAGCTAGTAAGTATGTCAGGTGTCTGAGGTTAGATTTGAACTCAGGTCCTCCTGACTCCAGGGCTGGTGCTCTACTCATTGTGCCACCTAGCTGCCCCCCAAAAGACCTATTTCAAAGGATTTTTCTCCTGGTTTCCGATACAGGCAAATTTGCAGAACAGTACATACGCTGTCTTGTGGCTGAGCCTCATTCATTTTGTTGAAAATGTAACTCCAACTACTTTCAACAACAAAAACAAATGCCCAGAGAAAATGAACTTGCTATTGACTTAGAATCACTCACAAAACAGTATTTAAGAGTTTTTAAGGGCGGATAGAACATAAATCAAACTAAGATCTCCAAGACAAATTATCAATTAAATTGTCCAGGCCAAAGCAGAAATCCCTACTTCCAAAAAGTTCACAGTAAAATGGAGGTGACAATTTGATGCAAAAATGATGTACAAACAAAATATATTCAAGATATTATGGGATAACAAGATAAATTAAAGATAATGTTAGAGGGAAGACCTTAGAATTAAGTGGGATCAGAAAAGGTTTCTTGCAGAAGCTGGTATTTTTAGCCGGGCCATAAAGGAAGTCAGGAAATCCAGGAGATGGAGATGAGGGGGGAAAACAAGGGAAGACAGTCAGGAAAAATGCCTTGTCACAAGATGGAATGGGTTCAAGGAACAGTAGGTAGAACAGTGTCACTGGACCACAAAAGATGTGGTGAGTAAGACTGAAAAACTAGAAAGTGGCCAGGTTGTTAAGGGCTTTAAAAGCCAAAGAGAGGATTTTTTTATTTGAAATCGAGGGTAATCAGGGGCCACTAAAACATATTGAATAAGTTATCAGCCTGGGTACCTGGGAGGATGGTGATTTCCTCAACAGTAATAGGGAAGTTAGGAAGAGGGGACAATTGGGAAGAGAAGATAATGAGTTCAGTTTTTGGAAATGTTGTGTTTAAGATGTCTGAGGAAAGTCTAGTTTATTAAGTGGCTACTACATGCCTTCTAAGCACTTCAGAATTATTTTCTCTTTCTATCTTACAACAACCCTCAGATTCTGTATAATTATTAGCCTCATTTTGCAACTGAGGAAACAGTAATAATAATAAAGCAAGAAGAGTAGAAAGGTCTCTAATAAATTAGCATCCATGGTCTCTTTGTCACAGGTGAATTCATCAGATTATCTGTAACCTTAGAAAGTAGAAAGTAGGATCCTATAGGAATGTGCTTTTGATTTATTGATAGGTACATTTTTATACATATTGTTGAAAGAGGGGAGGTTGGGCTCAAATATGGAGATGACACACCCAGGCAGAATGCCATGGTTGGGTATCATGGGGTACCCAGACGATGGGATGTTGAGAGGAGGAGGCAGTCAAGTTTAACTTTGTCTACTTCACTATTTTATCTACAAATGATGCCAAGCAAGAAAATGTATGGGAAATATGGGTAGTGTCTCTGTATCTGGTATGTTCATAAATACATAGAATGTGGGATATGTATAATTAATTGTTGATTTGGATTTAACTCAAATTCAGAAAATGAAATAAATGACAATTTAACAAGATATATTATTTTCTCAAAAATTTACAGATGTTGAAGAATCAGTTCTTAGTATATTGTTTGGCACTGTGCTTGTTGGCATGACTTGACAGTCTATGAGAGACAGAAATGCCAGCTTTGCAAGAGATTAGTTATACATTCAAAAAGTTAGTACTCAGTAATTTGAACATGTCACCCAGTTCTTCTCTAGGCCATTAGCAAAAAGGAAAATAAAAGGAGAAATAAAAGGGAAAAACAAAAACAGAGAAAAAGAAATACTTGCAGAAGCGTGCTACAACTTCTATCCAAGGAATCTAGCTGCGCTGCCCTGACCCTGGACCCCTAGTCCAGTTGCATGACCCCTCTTCTGAAGCCTAAGAAGGGGCCATCCACTATCTCTCTGCCTCTTGTACATTATGATGGCTTCAGTTTTCTCCATCCCCCTCCTCATCTGCTCCACATGCTGCCATAGATCTACTACCCCAGAGGCAGAACCACAAATTTCAGTTGGGTAGATATGTCAGATAGAAAATCCCATTGCCTTCCGATCTCAGTTAATTTGACTTCCTTTAGCATCCAGGCTAGAGGTCCTTAACTTTTCCCTGCATTCCTACCTTAAAAAGATCTGGAGAATGTTTGACATTTCCATCTTCCCAACAATATCCTAACATCTTATCTCTAGGACAAAAGAGGCTCCAATATTCTCATCAGTAATGTGCCTAGATCCTCTGGCAGCAGTGGCTAAATCAGAAATCAAAGATAAATAGATGCAACTTCTCCATACTTAAGGGGAACAGTCTGGGTATCCTGCAAATGTGAGATAAGAACTTCCAGCAACCAGGAGTTATCCTTTTGAGATATATATATATATGTTCTTTTTAAGCTTGTGCCCACTTTCTCCTGGCCTTTTTATGTATTTGGATGAGAGTGTGTCATAAGTTTAGAGGGGATGTTTTATACCAACCTTCCACACTGTATCATCTTAGTGAATACTCCTTCCTAAAGCACTACTTATAGCTTGTTGACTATAAATTGTCAACTGATAATCTTGGGGAAGAGGCATACTAATGGACCTCAAGGTGATGACATTAGAGACTTGCCCTTGGACCCATGAAAGTATACTTAATGTACTGAGAGGGAGATATAGTCAAGTTCTGGGGACCCAACTCATCAATAGGAGCGCCTACACATAGCCTGTATAATCTCTGAGGTATCTTTTTCCCAACTCTGACTCCTACTGACTATATTATAAGGGACAAATAAGGATAGGAATAGGAATAAGCACTTGATTTTATTAGTACTCCAAAGGATTCTGGGAAGAGGGCTGAGGTCAGAAAATTCCAAGCTCTCAAGATTTCCCCCCATAAAAGAGTTAAACTAGCACCTTAGGGCAAACAAAGTGTGGGTAAAGACAAAGAAAAATAGGGACACAACCAGGATATTCCTGGGACAATTTGAGATCTGAAGAAAAATCCCAGGATGAGGTTTGGTCCCAGGGAAGAGTAAACACCTCCAGGCTAGGTACTATTATAGCAACAAGCAGCAAACTGTTTAAACAACAAGCAGCAAATCCTAGGATTAGCTGGTGTGAGAAGCTGCCTCAGGCCCAGCCACAGGAACTTGGCACCCCAAGATACTTAGCGGAGTTAGTTGTTTGAACCCAAGGAGCTTGAGGGAACCTCTGCTGATGAGGACACCAGATTCAACTGTGTTGTAAAGAGCAGCAGGGGCAAGAAGGAACCAGGACATGCCCAGTGAGTGCAGAAGCAGTGGGGCAGAAAGCCCCTGTCTGTGCATACTTACAGTAGGTCAGAGGTTTGGCTTTGGTTCCAGGTTAGAGGGCAGAACTGAAGATCTGGGACAACAGGCACCATTTCCCATACCCCAGGGCTAGAGGTGATTAATAAATCAAGCTATTACCACAAAAAATGCAAGAGGCAAAGGAGAAAGAACCCAACCATAGAAACCTATTATGGGAATAGAGATGACCAGGGTTCATCTTCAGAGGAGGATATTAAAGTAAAGAAATTTCCAGAGAGTTGTGTCAGATGGTCACCTACCCAAAAAGAATTTATAGAAAATCTTAAAAAAGACTTTAAAAATCAAATGACAAGGATGGAGGAAAAACTAAAAAAAAAAAAAAGAAGAAGAAGAAGAAGAAGAATCCAAGAAAAACAAGAAGGTTATAAAAGGAAAGTCAACCAATTAGAAAAGGAGATCCAGAATCTTAAGAAGGAAAATGACACTTTGAAAATGAGAATTGGGCAAAGTGACACCAGCAAAATGATAAGAGATCAAGAAATAAACAAAACATGAATAATGAAAAAATAGAAGAGAAAGTGAAACATAAGAAAAACAACAGATTTAGAGAATAGATCAAGAAGAGAAAACATGAAAGTAATCAGAGTAACTGAAAGTTATGATGAAAAAAAGAATCTTGATACAATAATACAAGAAATAATTAAAGAAAAATTTCCTGAAGCATTAGAACAAGGCAAGGAAGTAGAAATACAAAAAAATCCATCAATCAACACTTAAAAGAGATCTTATGAGGAAAACTCATAGGAATATGATTGTCAAATTTCAAAACTTCCAGCTCAAGGATAAAATATTAAAAGCATCAAGATTAAAACAATTTAAATACAATGGTACCACAATTAGAATTACACAAGACCTAGCAGCAGAGACATTAAAGGACCACAGGTCTTGGAACACAATATATCAAAGAGCAAAAGAACTGGGGCTCTGGCCAAAAATATCATACCCTACAAAATTAAGTATTATCCTGAATGAAAAAAAAATGGACATTTGATAAACTCTCAAACTTTCAAGACTTTGTTTAAAAAAAATCCTGAACTTCATAGAAAATTCGACACAAAAGAAGCAAGAGAAACATAAGGTACATACCAAAGACTGATTACAAAGGATTCATAAGGACAGACTGTTTACATTTTATATATGTAAAATGTATGTCTAAGATTCTTATTAATAATTGGTGAGCTCATAAGAAATATTGGGGTAAACATGACTATGATATGCATTTATAAAGTAAAACCATTTAGGAACACTAAAAAGAGTAATTATTTTATACAAATGAGGTGCAAGAGGAAAAATAGAATTAGATGGGAGAGGAGAGCTGGTAGTTCTGGTAATGTACTTTCATTGGGAATAGGTTTAAGAGGAAACAATACATATATATTTAGAAGAGTATAAAAGTCTTGTAAATTTAGAAGAAATAAAATGGTAGGGGCATAGGGAGAGAGGAGAAGACAAGGGAGGGATTTTTAAAAGGGAGAATGAGGGAATAGGTAAAAGGTGGGTAGAGAAGGGTGTTTAGATTTATGGGAATGGGAGGATAGGGGAGGGATCCTTGGAGGGGGGTAGTTACGTAATAGGAGGGCAAGGTAGTTGGTAGAAGTAAAGTAGAGGAGGCAGGAGGGATAGGAAATGAGACATTCACAAACATTAAAACAAAGATCGGGAGTATGTTTGGGAAAGTATAGGTCTATATACGTATGTGTGTCTATATATGTACATGTGCGTGTGTGTGTGTGTGTGTGTGTGTGTGTGTGTGTGTATCTCCAGCTATAGAGAAACATATCTAAACTTTATTGTAGCCTTCTGGGGGAGGAGGAAAAAAGGAACAAATTAAAAAGTGCACAGCAGAGAACAAAAGAAAACCCACAAGAAAGCAAAAAAAGATAGACAATTCTCAACACAACATGTATTATTTATCACATAGGCTTTTTTGAAATGAAAATTTATTGTTCTATATTTTGAATCCTCTCTTATGTTCTGCTATGCACACAACATGCTTTTTTCCCCTTCTTTGTATTTAAGTTTCAATATTTAAGTTAATGATATGTTTTGTTTCTTTTCTCTAATCTATACTTGTGTTCTGGCCCTTGAGTCTAAAATAAAATTTTAAAAAAAATTAGTACTCCAGTATGAGGAAACACCCTCTATGATATAGGTAAGTCCCTCTCTGCAAATTGTAGTGTTTGAGAGTTGCCTAGAGTACTAAGAGGTTAAATGACTTACCCAGAGGCACACATTCACAGTATGTCAGAAACATGTCTTCTTCATTTTAATGCCAGCTTTCAATTCACATCACCACATTGCATCTCTATATTGTATTTACCAAATAAAATCTAACATCTAAAATATATGAAGAACTGTTAACAGAATGTGAAATGGTAACTGTCAGACTATGACAGAGAAATGATCAAGAGACGCTGTCTAATATGCAATGGGGAAACACTCAATATTTAACAACTTAAAGTGTTCAATCCAATAATCACTTAAAATGTTCAATCTCACTAATAATATGAGGTGTAAATTCAATAAATATTGATGTGCCACCACACTTACAAAAATTGAGCAACAATAGTTGATAGCAACAAAATTAAAATCTGTCAGATTTGTGAAGAAATATATATGCTCAGGGGCGGAGCCAAGATGGCCACATGAAAACAGCATCTTATGGGAGCTCTCTCACAAGCTCTGTCAGATTCCTATAAAAAAGTGAATTTAAGCAGATTTGAGAGAGTTAGAAACTGTGAGCAGTCTGAGTGGGGCAAATTTCCTGGCCAGGAGAGTCTGAAAGGCCGAAGGAATGAATCTGTGGGCTTGGAGGGTGCTTGGCATATGGAGCTGCTCCAGACAGCACCAAAGCAGAAGCAGCCAGGAAAACTCACGTGGGAGACAGGCTGGGAGAAAGCTGGGCACCCAAAACTGGCGGAGACCCCCAGGCCTCCCAGCACAGGACAGGCAGTCTGTGGAAGCCACGAGAGGCCGCTCAACGCCACCGGCTGTGAGACATCAACTCCTGAGGCTTGCAGCCCAAAGGTATGAAACATGGATTCTTGAACTTCTGGGAGACATAATGGCCAGGTAAATAGCTCTAATCCCTGTCCCCCTCACCCAGAGAATTCCTTGGAAAAAAAATGCTGGAATAGAGGAGATAGAAGTGGGAGTTCCTGAGTCCCAGAGGGGCAGAGCCAGCAGGGATCAACACCAGAAGCCCAGACCTACTCTTGCTCCCCCAGGGGAAGTGCCAGACACAAGCTCAAACAACAAAGAGCTGAGACCATTGCTGAACAGCAACAGTCCTGGAGAGCAACCCTAGGGGAACAGACCTTAGGCAGCCAGACCCCTCCCCCACACCTCAGGAAACTGAAGGTTATAATTCATGAAGCCAACAACTAGACTCACAATCCCCAGAATAAGAAAGCTGGGACAGAGAGTGAGCCCCAAAAGCAGAAATTTATTGTAAAGCCAGGAAAAGGTTAACCAACATGAAGAACACAAAAAAACCTAGGGCCATTGATTCTTTTTATGGAGACAGACATGATCAAAATACCAACTTGGAAGAGGGTAGCAATGACACTATACCCACATATGATACCTCAAAAGGTAGTGTGAACTGGTCTGAAGCCCAAAAAGCATTACTGGAAGAGCTAAAGGAGAATTTTAAAAACCAAATTAGGGAGGTAAAAGAAAAAATGAAAAAAAAAATGGAAAAAATGGAAAAAAAATCCACTGACAAAATCAAGTCCCTGAAGAATAAGATTGGCGAAATGGCTACGGAGATTCAGAATCTAAATAGAGAAAATGACACCCTGAGAGGTAAAATAAACCAATTAGAAAAGGAGACTCAAAAGCAAAATGAAGACTAACTCATTAAAAATTATAGAGTTGAGCAAGTGGAAGCTAATGACACTATGAGGCATCAAGAAGTAGTAAAATGAAATGTAAAGAATGAAAAAATAGAAAAAAAATGTGAAATATCTGATTGGGAAAACAACTGACCTGGAAAATAGATCCAGGAGAGACAACTTAAGAGTTATTGGTCTACTGGAAATCCATGATGAAAAAAGAGCCTTGACAGTATCTTTGAAGAAAGTATCAAAGATAACTGTCCAAAGGTCCTAGAACCAGAGGGCAAAATAGTCATTGAAAGCATTCACCAATCACCCCCTGAAAGAGATCCCAAACTGAAAACATCAAGACATATTATAGCCAAATTTCAGAATTACAAAGTCAAGGAGAAAATACTGCAAGCAGCCAAAAACAAACAATTCAAATATTGTGGAACTATAGTCAGGATCATGCAGGATCTTTCAGCTTCCACATTAAAAGACAGGAGAAATTGGAATAGGATATTCCAAAGGGCAAAGGAGCTGGGAGTATAACCAAGGATCAACTACCCAGCAAAATTAAGCCTAATTTTTCAGGCAATGAGATGGACATTCAACAAAATAAGGGAATTCCAGACCTTCCTGATGAAAAGGCCAGAACTCAATGGAAAAATTGATCTCCAAATACAAAACTCAAGAGACACATGAAAAAGTAAACAGGGGGGGAAACTCCCACAAATCTTATTAATCAATAAGGGCAAATTATTTGCATCTTTATATAGAATTATATCATCTTATGTATGTTTTATATGTATACATATATATGTCAATGTTGAGAATACTACAGCTATTATGACAATTGAAAGGGATACACATAGACTGTGAATGTCTGTATAAAATAACTGATTTAAGGATAAAAACATAATTAAGAGATGTAAAGGGAGGGTTTTGAGAGAAGAGATAAGGAGGTAGTAGAAAAGGGTAAATTACACCAAATGAAAAGGCACAAAAACACATTTTAGTAAAAGGATAGAAGGGAGGGAGAAGAGCAGTATTTGATCTTTACTGTCATCTGATCTGGTTCAAGAAGGAAGAAGGGAATAACATACCTGATAAGTATAGAAATGTAACTCATACCATAGGAAGTAGGAGGGGAAAGGGGAAAAAAGGGAGAGGGGTGGTCAAAAGGGAGGGGAGAAGTAGCGAGTAAGACAACGGAGGGGAATAAAGATGGAGGGTAAACTGAGGAAGGTGGCAGTCAAAAGCAAAACTTTGTTGAGTAGTGGAAGGGGAAAGGGAGAAATAAAAGCATAAACAGGGGGTAATAGGATGGAGAAAAAGACACAGATAGAAATCATAACTGTGAATGTGAATGGGATGAACTCTCCAATAAAACAGAAGCAGATAGCAGAATGGATTAAAAACCATAATCCTACAATATGCTGTTTACAAGAAACACATTTGAAACAGGGGGATACACACAGGGTAAAAGTAAAAGGCTGGAGTAAAATATATTGCACCTCAGCTAAAGTAAAAAAAGCAGGTGTAGCAATCCTAATCTCAGACAAAGCAAAAATAAAGTTAGATTTAATTAAAAGAGATAAGGAAGGACATTACATCCTGCTAAAAGGCACCATAAACAATGAAGCAATATCATTGTTTAACATTTATGCACCAAGTGGTATGGCATACAGATTCTTAGAGGAGAGGTTAAGAGAGTTACAGGAAAAAATAGACAGCAAAACTATAATATTGGGAGACCTCAACCTTCCCCTTTCTGAACTTGATAAATCTAACCTCAAAATAAATAAGAAAGAAGTTAAGGAAGTGAACAGAATTTTAGAAAAGGCAGATATGATAGACCTCTGGAGAAAACTGAATGGGGATAAAAAGGAATATACTTTCTTCTCAGAGATACATGGCACATACTCAAAAACCTCACAATCCAGTGCAGAAAGGCAGAAGTAGTCAAAGCATACTTTTCAGATCATGATGCATCAAAAATTATTTGTAACAAAGAACCATGGAAAAACAAGCTAAAAATTAGTTGGAAACTAAATAATCTAATTCTAAAGAATTGGTGGGCCAAAGAAGAAATCAGAGAAAGAGTTAATAACTTCATTCAAGAGAATGACAATAATGAGACAACATACCAAAACTTATGGGGTACAGCAAAAGCAGTTCTTAGGGGAAGTTTTATATCTCTAAATGCTTACATGAATAAAATAGGGAAAAAGGAGATCAGTGATTTGGGCATACAACTGAAAAAGCTAGAAAAAGAACAAATTGAAAATCCCCAATTAAATACCAAATTAGAAATGCTGAAAACCTAAGGAGATATTAATAAAATTGAAACCAAGAAAACCATTGAATTAATAAATAAAACAAAGGGCTGGTTTTATGAAAAAAACAATAAAATCAATAAACCTTTGGTCAATTTGATTTAAAAAAAGAAAGAAGAAAATCAAATTACCTGTATCAAAAATGAAAAGGGTGAGTTCACCTCTAATGAAGAGGAAATCAAAACAATAATTAGGAATTATTTTGCCCAATTGTATGCCCATACATTTGACAACCTTGGAGATATGGATAAATATGTACAAAAACATAAATTGCCCAAGTTGACAGAAAAGGAAGTAAAATTTCTAAATAACCCCATCTCAGAAAAAGAAATTGAGCAAGCCATCAATGAACTCCCTAGGAAAAAATCTCCAGGGCCAGATAGTTTTACATGTGAATTCTGTCGAACATTTAAAAAACAATTAATTCCTACTTTGTATACTATTTGGGAAAATAGGTGAAGAAGAAGTCCTACCAAATTCTTTTTATGACACAAATATGGTACTAATACCCAAACCAAGTAGAGTCAAAACAGAGAAAGAAAATTATAGGCCAATTTCCCTGATGAATATCGATGCAAAAATTTTAAATAAAATATTAGCAAAAAGATTGCATAATTGACCATATCAGCAACAAAACTACTAAAACACTAGAAAGCATAGGAATAAATGGAACCTTCCTTAAAACTGTAAATAGCATCTACCTAAAACCATCAACAAGCATTATTTGTAATGGGGATAAGCTAGATGCATTCCCAACAAGATCGGGGTGAAACAAGGATATCTATTATCACCCCTACTATTCAATTTGGTACTAGAAAGAGTAGATTGCTGTAGTTGTTTTTAATAGGAATAGGTGTTGTATTTTGTCAAAGGCTTTTTATGCATCTATTGAGATGATCACATGGTTTCTGCTAGTTTTGTTGTTGATATGGTCAATTATGCTAATAGTTCTCCTAATATTGAACCAGCCTTGCATTCCTGGAATAAATCCTACCGGGTCATAGTGTCTTATTCTCCTGATGAGTTGCTGCAATCTTTTTGCTAATATTTTATTTAAAATTTTTGCGTCAATATTCATTAGGGAAATTGTCTATAATTTTCTTTCTCTGTTTTGACTCTTCCTGGTTTGGGTATTAGTACCATATTTGTGTTATAAAAAGAATTTTGCAGGACTCCTTCTTCACCTATTTTCCCAAAATAGTCTACAAAGTATAGGAATTAATTGTTCTTTAAATATTTGATAGAATTCACATGAAAAACCACCTGGCCCTAGAGATTTTTTCATAAAACCAGCTCTCTGTTTTATTTATTAATTCAATAGTTTTTTTTTGTTTCAATTTTATTAATGTCTCCTTTGATTTTCAGCATTTCTAATTTGGTATTTAATTGGGGATTTTCAATTGTTCTTGTTCTAGCTTTTTCAGTTGTATGCCCAAATCATTGATCTCTTTTTTCTCTATTTTACTCATGTAAGCATTTAGAGAAATAAAACTTCCCCTGAGAACTGCTTTTGCTGCATCCCATAAGTTTTGGTATGTTGTCTCATTATTGTCATTTTCTTGAATGCAGTTATCAATTGTTTCTCTGATTTCTTCTTTGGCCCACTCATTCTTTAGAATTAGATTATTTAGTATCCAATTAATTTTTAGCTTATTTTTCCATGGTTCTTTATTACAAATAATTTTTATTGCATCATGATCTGAAAATAATACTTTGACTACTTCTGCCTTTCTGCACTGGATTGTGAGGTTTTTGTGCCCTAGTACATGGTCAATCTTTGAGTATGTGCCATGTACCTCTGAGAAGAAAGTATATTCCTTTTTATCTCCATTCAGTTTTCTCTAGAGGTCTATCATATCTGCCTTTTCTAAAATTCTGTTCACTTCCTTAACTTCTTTCTTATTTATTTTGAGGTTAGATTTATCAAGTTCAGAGAGGGGGAAGTTGAGGTCTCCCAATATTATAGTTTTGTTGTCTATTTCTTCCTTTGACTCCCTTAACCTCTCCTCTAAGAATTTGAATGCCATACCACTTGATGCATATATGTTAAACAATGATATTGCTTCGTTGTTTATGGTGCCTTTTAGCAGGATGTAGTGTCCTTCCTTATCTCTTTTAATTAAATCTAACTTTATTTTTGCTTTGTCTGAGATCAGGATTGCTACATCTGCTTTTTTTACTTTAGCTGAGGTGCAATATATTTTACTCCAGCCTTCTACTTTTACCCTGTGTGTATCCCCCTGTTTCAAATGTGTTTCTTGTAAACAGCATATTGTAGGATTATGGTTTTTAGTCCATTCTGTTATCTGCCTCCATTTTATGGGAGAGTTCATCCCATTCACATTCATAGTTATGATTACTATCTGTGTCTTTTTCTCCATCTTATTTCCCCCCTTTTTATGCTTTTATTTCTCCCTTTCCCCTTCTCCTCCTCAACAAAGTTTTGCTTTTGACCGTTGCCTTCCTCAGTTTACCCTCCATCTTTATTCCCCTCCCTTATCTTACTGTTTTCCACTTGCTATTTCTTCCCTCCCTTCTGACCACCCCCCTCCCTTTTTTCCCCCCTTTCCCTTCCTACTACCTGTAGGACAAGTTAGATTTCTATACTTATCAGGGTATGTTATTCCCTTCTTGAACCAGATCAGATGACAGTAAAGCTCAAATACTGCTCTTCTCCCTCCCATCTTTCCCTCTACTATAATGTGTTTTTGTGCCTCTTCATTTGATGTAATTTACCCTTTTCATCTACCTCCTAAACTTTTCTCCCATAACCCTCCCTTTATATCTCTTAATTATGTTTTTTATCCTTATATCAGTTATTTTATACAGACATTCACAGTCTATGTGTATCCCTTTCAGTTGTCATAATAGCTGTACTATTCTCAAGATTGACATATATATACATATATGTGTATATATATATATGTGTGTGTATATATGTATATATGTGTACATATAAAAATATATAACATACATAAGATGATGTAATCCTATATAAAGATGTAAATAATTTTCCCTTATTGATTAATAAGGTTGGGGGGGGGGGTTCCTCCTGTTTACCTTTTTTATGTCTCTCTTGAGTTTTGTATTTGAAGATCAAATTTTCCATTGAGTTCTGGCCTTTTTATCAGGAAGGTCTGGAATTCCCTTATTTTGTTGAATGTCCATCTCCTTGCCTGAAAAATTAGGCTTAATTTTGCTGTGTAGTTGATCCTTGGTTGTAGTCCCAGCTCCTTTGCCCTTCGGAATATCATATTCCAATTTCTCCTGTCATTTAATATAGAAGCTGAGAGATCTTGCGTGATCCTGACTCTAGTTCCACGATATTTGAATTGTTTCTTTTTAGCTGCTTGCAGTATTTTTTCCTTGACTTTGTAATTCTGAAATTTGGCTATAATATTCCTTGGTGTTTTCAGTTTGGGATCTTTTTCAGGGGGTGATCTAATACCACCTTTTCCATTTGGCCAATTCAGCTTTTTAATGATATCTTCCCCTCAGTGATTTTTGTATATCTTTTTCCATTTGGCCAATTCTGCTCTTTAAGGTATTCTTTTCAAAGGACTTTTGTGCCTCTTTAACCATTTTGTGCTGTTCTTTAAGGTATTGTTTTCTTCAGTATTTTTTGTGCCTTCTTTACCAAGCTGTTGACTCCCACTTTTTTCCTCTACCTCTCTTACTTGATTTTTTAAATCGTTTTTGAGCCCTTTCATGGGCTTTGGATGTAGCAGGTTTGAGTTTGTTGTCTTCTTCTGAGTTTGTGTTTTGATCTTCCTAGTCACCATAGTAACTTTCTGTAGTCTGGGTCTTTTTTCTGCTGTTTGCTCATTTTTTCCAGCCCATGTCTTGACTTTTAATTTTATGCTAAAGTGGGGCTCTGCTTCTGGAATAGAGGGGGCACCATGACAAGCTTCAGGGTTTTTGAGCAGCTGTTTTCAGAGGAAATTCTGGGGACCTACAAGTTTTCTGTTCTTCAGAGATGGTATGATCTAGGGAGAAATGTGTTTATTAGTCCCCTGGTGTGTGCTGTGGTTTATGAGCATCTGCAAGCACTCTTTTCTCCCCTGGTACTGTGACCCAGGTCCCAGCTCCCCTGTGGCAACAGGCTTTAATTGCTAGTGCTCCTTCTTGCCCTGGGACTAAGACCCAGGACTGCAGTACACATCCAGTTATGTGGAATGCAACACAGTCCTGCCCTTGGTACTAGCAAAGAAATCCCTATAATCTTCTGACTAGTTGTCTGACCCCCTTACCATCTGTGAGCTGAGATGTTCAGAAATTGCTACTGCCACCACTGATTCAGGTGCCTCTGGGGCCTGCTCCTGGTTTGCTGGGGCCTGTGTTAGCAAAATCTGTGCTGGTGTGGCCAGAGACAGATTGTGCTCCACTTTCACCCTGGTGCAAAAGACCTTTCCTGCCAACCTTCTAGGTTGTCTTGTTCTGGAAAATTATATCACTCCATCCTTTTGTGGGTTTTGCTGCTCTAGAATTTGTTTCAGGGAAAACTTGGAGGAAGTTCATGCCTTTTCTCTGCTATCTGGGCTCCACCTCCCCCAAACCTTTTATTTTTTTTGTTTGTTGATGCTTAAAAAAAAAACCCAACACTGCTATGACTTTCCAGTGACACTCCCCTTGCCCCACTAATGTAAATTTTCCTTGTGACAAAGAAGTACAATTAAGCAAAAGAAGTTGACACATTGGCTCTGTCTGAATATATATGCCTCCTTAAGCACCTATACTCTACTACCTCTATAAATTCTTCGTATTCCTCATCCATAACAATGAAGTACTTTAAATCATAGGTTGAAATTTGTTCAGCCATTCCTAACTGATAGATGACCATTTTCATTCCAGTTCTGTGCTACTACAAAAAAAATGCTGCTAATTTTTTCTTTTTCTACAAAAAGGCGGTATTTGACAAGTGAGTAAAGCTATGTGGCACAGTGGATAGAGTGATGGCTGGAGTCAGGAAGATTCATCTTCCTGATTTCAAATCCAGCTGGAGACACTTACTAGCTATGTGATCCTGGGCAAGTCACTTCACCCTTTTTGCCTCAGTTTCTTGATCTATAAAATGAGTTGGAGAAGAAAAAGAAAAACCAGTCCAGTATCTTTGCCAAGAAAACTCTGAATGGGGTTACAAAGAGTTCTATGTGACTAAAAAATGACTGAACAACAATATAGATAGAGTAAGGAATTAGTTCTCTAACGTATTCCCTGCTTTCTGGCTTTTCCACATTTAGATACTTTGCCAATTTGAACAAATCTACCACAGGTACACAGAAAGATGTTAGCTGGGCAAATTATAAGCAGAGGAATTTTGTGTTGAAAGTACATTTACATATGTGTGCTTATGTGTATGCATTCACTCCTGTATGTGGAGCACCATTGGAGAAATTGATTAATGTTCAATTCAGAGGGATATACATTGTGGCAATGGGTTGGAAGAGTCCATCTAGGTCAAGGTTTCATAGATCTGGGATCTTATTTATTGCTCAATAAATAAAAACTAAATGACCTGAAGTGAAGTAGCTGCTCTGGGTGAAGTTTAAGGACAAACAGACATCTGCTAAGAATCAGGTAACTAGGCAAGAAAAGCTTTTGTGGGGAAATAAAAAAAAAAGATATTCCTGAACTGTTATGCATTCTAGTAAACACAGAAGATGGGAAGGACAGATTTCCAGGACCTGCTAGAACTACCTAGTATACTACCTAGTATACATTCTTCCACCATCCAAATGCCACCTCACCCAACACAGAGAGTGGGGTTTGATGGTAAACTTCTCTATCAAGTATGACTTCATCCTCCTTATGATTTTCCCTAGGAGGGTGGTAATAGCTACTAACTCTATTTTCCAGATAAGAAAACAGCCATAGAAGGGTTTGGTGATTTTCTTCTTCAAGAAATTTGGCCTCAAAATAAGCTATAAGTGAAACCTATGACTCAATGCCTACTCTGCAACTCTGAAACCTAGACCACTTTCCTTTGGGCTATAAAGAGCATCTCAACATTCTGTATTGGAATTAAGTAGCTGTCCTGTTGAAAGGAATAGTTATTGTAAATATAATTTCCTCAAGAGCAATATGAGAATCATAAATTAAAGTCAGAAGAAAACAAGCAGCATTAGTAATTGTAGATTATTTAAATTTGGTTTTATTTTCCAAAATTCAATAGAGAATATTTGTAATATAAAAAGAAAAAACATCAATGAAATTTTTTTAAAAAGAAATATTCATAGAAAGGGAATGACAGTAAGTTCAGATAAAAAATAAATACATATCAAAAATAATCCTTTGGCATTATTGAAGACACTTGATAAATCAATAAGAAATGACCCTGCCAGAAAGAATATGGGATAGACTTTAGAAATGAAATTTTAAAATGAGTTTTATAATTCACAACACAAGCAGAGTAGTTATTATTGAAAATTGTACAACCTTTGGAGGGCCTCATAAATAGCAATATATAATCATACTTAGATAAAGACATTTAGCCAGTGAAATTTATAATGAATTCTTGGTATCTGTCATACACACACACACACACACACACACACACACACACACACACATGCACACACACATGCACACACACACATACAATTGCTCCTGTTTCTACCACACATGATGCCTTTCAGTTTTCACTTAAGATAATCTTAGATATAGAGCTGGAAGAGATCTTAGAGATCATTTCATCCAACTTTCTCACCTGCAAAATGAGACCAAATGAAGTAAAATAATCTACCTAAGATTATAGATACACAGTAAACATCCAAGACAACATTTGAACCTGCATCTCCCTCCAGTCAATGATGTTTTAACCACATGACTAGGCAAATCAATACTAAAAATATATGTCCCTTTGATGTCATGCAATCCCTTTCCAAAAACTTTAAATAAGAGTTACTCAGACTTTGAATAATTTTTCAAAACCATTATAAATTTATCTATTATGATATTTTCAATGATCCAAGTTAAGGGGAAAAAAGTCATTTTTTTTAAAGCTAACCCTTACAAAGGTAAAAATTCTTCTGATTTTCATAAAAGTAGAACATATGTTAGCTACAAAAAGATGTCCTAATTAATCATCTAAAAACCTATTCTTTAACTCTCATGAGAAGTGATATTTTTAAAAAGTCAGATAGCTATATTCTATGCTAGTTGAAGTTTCCAGATCTTAGTAAAGGGCACATACTATAGTTGCCTTATCAGAAAGGTGATAAATATGAGCTTTCTTCTTTGAAGAAGAAAAAGTATATTTTCCAAAACAAGTAAGAATCAATTTCAACATTTTTGTTCATCAGTGAATCCAAAATAACTAATTTGAGGGAATGATTACTATACTTCCCCATGTGTAAGATGCATACTTTTTCGAAAAATTTGGAGTCTAAAAACTGGGTGCATCTTATACAGTGGTTGTAGATGTTTTTACTTGCATTTCCCACTTTTTCATATTTGTTGTCTTTGTACTCATTGTTTCCCATTTGTAACCAGTATATTAGGTTACGTTTTGCCACATTCTGCCCAGAAACGGCTCGGAAAAGATTTTTGTACAATGCTGAATTCAAGTTAAAAGTGATCCATTTTGCAAAACTGAATGGAAATCTTGTTGCTGAAGGTAAGTTTGGTCCTCTTCCAACTGAGAAAACTATTATGATAATGATGATGATGGCTTAAAGATAAGGAAGATGAAATGGGAGTTATTTATTGCCCATGATCTCTATCTTCTCAGTAAAATACGGAGTTAAAGAGATTATCTCACAAGAAGAATGATAGGAAAAGATTTAGACATTTAGGAATGTAAAGAAGGTGCTTAAGGTTCTGACTTGGTATGGGCAGTGAAGGATCCATAATACGCATGTCTTTCATTTAGCTTGACATCACCCTTCATTTATTCATGTTCAACATTTATTCTATAAACATTAATTTAGCACATGTTATATGTAACAACTGTGTTCATCAGTGGTAGTGATATAAGGGTCAATAAAATACCTTCTCTGCATTTAAAAAAATGTTTATATTGTAGTAGGGGGTGATATGATCTATCCAACTGATCACATTGGTGGCATGCCCCAAAAGTCAGAAAAATAGTCTGTTTTCTTTTTAAAATTTATTTTATTTTAATTCATGGAATAAAACAAGAATTTCCATATCAGAGCATAATTAAAAATAGTTGCACATGAAACTATTATGCATGACTTGCCATTTTTTAAATATATAATAAAGTTATCATGTAAATTTCTTTTTTAATCTTTTTTTTCTTCCCTACCCCCTCCTCATTTTCTACATTTTAGCCTGACTGGGGTGCTGGCTTCTTGAACTTGTAAGAACACTGAGCCTACACAACTGCAAAAGATTTGTGCTGCAGCTAATAGAGAATCAGGGTCACTTAGAAGGAAAGGGAAATCTTAGTAGGAAGCTACAGATCACCACAGATAGCACCAGACCATTCATCTTATTTCTGATTCTCCTGTTATCTATTATTGTCCAAATCCCTGCCTGGTTCACCTCTACAAGTGTAGATATACAACTTCTGGGACACATACTCTGGAGAGGCCCTCTCAATCCTAGGACAACCTACACAACAGGAAGCAAACTGAGGACATCAAGATACCACCGCGTTCACATTGGTTTGTTTCCATCTGGAACCCCTTCTAATTCTTTCTTATGCTTACAGTACACTTCACTCTATCACTGCAGAATGACATAGACCAATTTAAATAACAGCAGAAGTTTGCCAGCCTGTCTCACAAGGCACTATCTCAGAGCCAGAGCTTAACAACAGTTCACTCTACAAAGCACAAAAATTCTACGTGCCTTACCCAAGGTCAGGAATTTTGGTCACTTGCCCAGGCTGGTGGGTCTCATTAGTGACTACAAGGGAACAAGAAGTGAAATCCCACTGTTCTGTTTATCATGACAAGTGTGGTCATTTAGGGAAATTCTTTCCTTAGTAAAGCCAACTAATGCAGAGCAGAGGTCTGGCTTCCAGATTGGTGTCTGAGACAAAGCTAAACTGAAAAACTGAGATTCATTGGAACACAAGGATCGTGGTGAGGTGAATAACCATGACTGGAAAAAGGTATGAAATAGCTGATGTTGGGACCATGCTTGGAAACCAACAAGAGATTCATAAAAGCACTGCTAAGCAACAGCAAGGACCCCTAAGAAATTATGGGCCAAGATAGCATGGTTCTGCGATTTCTCCAGCAATGCTCTGCAGGAAGAAATCAAACAGTGGGGCTAATTTAGGGCTGTTGGAACAGAGGCTTAGCTGAAGTTTAAAGGAGATTCAGAAGGAACCTCAGGCATTAGGACTGCTTTAAAGTGGCTGAGCATGCAGTCAGTACTGGGAAGGAAGTCAAGGGTAATAAGAAGGGTACTGAGAGATTGAGGGATTAGGGTCAAGTCATTAAATGTTCCAGGGAGGGCAAAGAGTTGGTTTGATGGGAGTGGAGAAAATACATGAAACACAAATTGTAGTAACATTAAAATGCCACATATATGGTGAACTATTCTCTATTGTGTAGCAATTAGAACCACTGCTGAGCTCAAGGGGCTGCACCCTGCACCCTTTCCCTCTCCACTAATATTTCTCCTCATGGACCCAAGCTCATAGTAACTAGGCTCAGGTATTAGGTAAAGAATACAATAAACGTTGATTGGGATGGTTCTATATTGTAACATCAGTGACCTCTGTGACTTCCTCTACTCTCACAGGAGTGCCTGTATGAGTGAGTGATCATGGGACTCTAGTAATCTGCAGTCACTTTTCTTCTCTTTTCTCATCTTACAGGTCGTTTACAAAAGCCCAATAAGAGGCATTCAAGGATACCTCAGTAACAATGAATCAAGCAGTTTATATCTAACAAGACTAGCCCAAAATGTCTCCTGATTCTCCTGGGTCAACTCTCATTTGACATTCAGAAATCCATTTTAGTTCTTATTTCCTATGCCTGGGTGACATGAATGTGCCTTGAGTTCTATTTCCTCAAAGAGGAAAGAAGCAGATTTGTACAACCATTATAAGTTCTAGGGGTCTTTATCCCATCTCCCACCTGAACTGATTTAGATACCCACAGTAAGTCTAAGGACATCTTTCCCTTAGAATTCTAGGGGTAACTTAAAGGATTAGGAGTGTCTTTGTAATGCTATCAGGTCAATTTCCCATTCTGGTGTATTTTCCACAATATATAAATAGTCAATTACAGTTAACATATCTCCTATATCATTGATTAGCCCAGTGATTACCACACCCATATCATTTAACCAATTAGCATCAGGTAATTTTTACAAAGAGTTTGGTTTTTTGTTTTTGTTTTTTTACCAAGAAGATACAGCAACTATAGAACAAATGCATCTGCCACCATCACCGCTACCAACCAGGGGCATACTGTCCTTCACACTACCTCAGTCTTTGATGAGAATGAAGTCAAATTTAAAGAGGTTGCTACACAGCATTTATTCTAACAATTTCACTTCTAAATGCAGAATAGCTGATATCACTCTCTTGCTTCCAGGACATGTGCCTTACCTGAATGATGGGTTAGACCCCCAGATTTCTTAAGGCTCTATTTCCTGGACCTTTCAAGACCTCACAAGGTCATTCCCTAAGAGAAAAGGTCATCCCAGAGGAAAGCTGACCAAATATCCATGTGAATCCCCTGCACATACTGGTCTTCCTTTGACCAGTCCTCCAATACATTGAAATTAGAGTAAAGTAGCTTTTTTAATCTTTCTTCATAAGCCTTGTCTTTAATATATAAAGGAGTCCTAAACCCAGAAAATGATCTAGGTCGCTCAGTGCATAGCTATCTGGACCTGAAGTCTAGAAGACCTGAGTTCAAATCCGGCCTCATACAATTACTAACCGTGTGACCCTGGGCAAGTCACTTAACTTCTGTTTGCCTTGGAAGCAGCTAGGTGGCTTGGTGGATAGAGCTATAGTCCTGGAGTCAGGATGATTAGCAAGTTACTTAATTTCTTTTTGCCTTAATAATAATTACAGAAGAAAATAGCAACCCTCTCCAGAATCTTTGTCAAGAAAACTCCATAGACAGCATTGGCATGCTACTATCTACAGGCTCAAAAAGAGTTAGACACAACTGAATGACTAAACAATAATAAAGCCTAGAAATATTTTGCAGGCCACTTCTGCATAATAAATGCAGGGTAAAATAATTCTCTTGCCATATGTGAAGAGGGTTGGGGTTGAGGGGTGCTCAACACCCCAAAGTACCGACACACCGGGTCCTGCTGAAAGAATTCGACTCAAGCTTTCTCAGCCAAGGGAAAAGACAAAGTTTATTAAGAGTTAGCCAAATACACCTGCCCCGAGAGATCCCACCCCTTGTGATACCTGTAACAAAAGCGGGCCAGATCAATCTGAGCTAGATTGGATCTGACCACCTTCATGGAGGCAAGATGGAGATTATATACACAATGATTGTGGGTGTTCTGGGGTGACCAGAGGAGGGGTCTAGGGAGGTACTTGAGGAGGAGTCTAAGGAGGAGCTTGAAGGGACTGGGATGAGGTCAGACTCCAGGGTGGGAAATAGCTGAAGGCTACATGGAAATGACAGACCATAGAGGGCTAGGGTAACAGAGCTAGGGTATAGATATTTTGATCAGGATTAAGAGTGGGAACAGCTGGACAATAGAAGGCTAGGCAAGGTAGACATCTGGGTCTAATGGTTATAACCTCAGGTCAAGGCCAGATCAAGTGGGAAGATTCAAGGAGAGTTCAAGGGGTTCCCAGAGACTGTGCCCTCATCATATGGACTAAGTTTTGTCTCTATAACCCTATAACCCCCCAAACACACACATCCACAGACATACATTTATTTGAGACAGAATAAGGGATTTGGAGATTGAGAAACTGAAGGATTCTAGCAACAGTTTTGCTAGCAGCTACTGCGGCTGTGTAAGACCAACAACAACCAGCACACAGAGAGCTGCCAATACAGATTCTTTTGATGGGGTTTGGACTGTGGGAATCCCCTTGAACCCTGAAAGAATTTGGGTCCCTTTTGTTTGAGGGGTGAATGATGGGGTTTAGACTGTGGGAACCCCCCTGAACCCTACCCTTAATCTTCCCACTTGATCTGGCTTTTCATGCCCAAATAGCCTAGCCTAGCCTACCCTAGTCTAGCCTTCCATTGTCTGGCTACCTCTGGATTGCTGTTTCCCACCTTTGATCCTGATCAAAATATCTATACCCTAGCTCTGTTACCCTAGCTCTCTTATTGTCTGTCATCTCCAGGTAGCCTTTAGCTATTTCCCACCCTGGAGTCTGACCTCACCCCAGTCACCCCAGTCCACTCTAAACCCCTCCTCTAGTCATATCAGACTACTCAAGACTACCCCTCAATCCCTCCCACAATCTTTCTGTATATAAGTCTCATCTTGCCTCCATGAAGGTGCTCAGATTCATCTGGCCCACTTGTGAAAACAGGCGTCCAAATGGTGAGATTTCTTAAGACAACCCAATATGGCAAATCCTTAATAAACTTTGTCTTTTTCCTTGGCTGAGAAGGCTTAAGTCAAATTCTTTTGGCAGGACCCAGCATGTTGTTATTTTGGGGTCTCAAGCACAAGCAACTTTAAGGAGTTAACAATCTCAGTTTAATCAAACATACATATATCATTCACTTAGTTCTGGGGGAAGAGATCAGCCCCCTGAACTTCAAGGCAAATACAAACAGAAATTACAAACATCAACAGACAGACCTTGTCTGATTCAAATCACAATTCATAGTTACCAGAGAAGCACCAATATCTATCTGTCTGGGTTACAAAGCCAGGGGATCGGGTTCAACGGCTTGTCCAAAGTCTCATCATTCACATCCTTTCAATGAGTGTACCCCCAAAAATCAAATGCCAACCTCAGATCTTATATATCTGTTTCAGGGCCCTGGGGCACTTGAGGATCAACATTTAGAGTGTGAGAAATCTGTGTGGGAAAGCTCTAACCACCAGCACCACATCATATACAATTCAATGACTCTCCATTGTCTAAATGCTGAGAAACATTCCAAGGCAAAAGATCCCACCATACCCGCCCCATTCAAACAAAGAACAGTGAAAAGTCCCATTTTGCTTCCCATTACAAGGACCCTGTACCCTCAAGAGACCTGGCAGATTGTTAAGAGGGAAGCCACAATAGTATATGCTTGATTAAATATAATCTGGTCACTAAAGAGCAAATGAGAGCATTATTTTTTTTAATTGCCATCAGAAATAAACAAACTATTCCAAAGAAGAGATATGTCCTAATGATGGGACAGTTCAATTAAAAAAATAAATTGGGCCTGGGAACACTAGCTAGATATCTAGGAGAGATTCTTCTCCATGTACTAAGGACCCTGCTGTTTGTGGCACAAAACAAAACAAAAACCTCCCTGCTGGAGAAGAAAAGTCTGGTCTACTCAAGGTTCTGAGAAAAAAGATAGTCCACCTCCTGAGGGGTCAAGCTGGATGTTTTGTTTTCCTCTAGTTACCAGTCTGAATATATTAAGAGCTGCTGCTTTTCTGAAAGAACTATAGAAAATCTCTGCGCTTTAAACTAAAAGGTCATAGCTGAGCTCACTCTTCTCATGAGGAAGAGAGAAGACTGTAGTCAAGAACTGCATCCAGTATCTCAGTTTGCTAATCCATACTACACACAGCTATCAAAGTAGTATTCCTAAAGCTCAGATAAAACCATGTCACTCCCATGTTCCAGAACCTGATATTCCCCCACTATAGTCTTATTACTAAAAAACACAATCACAGATAGCATAAAGCAAGAAAAAATGGTTATCCAAGAAGCTATTCAAATTAATTTAGGTGATAGAAGGCATTAGAGTTAGGGAATCTGGGCCCAAGAGCAAGATGAAGTCTCTGTTCAATTTGGAAGAGAATGATCTCACCCTAGTACTCTACTCGGGAGTGAGTAATCTCTTCCTAATACTCACTTTAGATCTTAGAAGTCCCTGGGGTGCAGGCAATGGGAATGAAGGGGATATACTGTAATGCAAGATCTTCTCTACATACCTACAGCTCTGGGGATCACCCATTTGCCATTCTGCATCATCTTTCTCTTTCTCTGCTCCTCTTCCTAAATAGTCTCTCAGCAAATCCAGTCACATTTCCCTACACCTAAGCAATAGCAGGTTTCTCAAAGTCTCTCAGTCAATCAAAAATGTCTCATGGTGCTTTCCTTAAGGGGAACACTGAAGGCCGCTTGTTCATGGAGCTACATATGGCTATCCATCCCTAGTGCTCAGTACAATGCTTGTTTCACAGTAGTTGCTATTAATCTGTTCATTCATTCCAATGATTCTTCTGTTTATATCGTTTTTTGTATTGGTGACCTACCGATTTTTATATGCTGCAATCATAATCCATAACACAATCCAAACATAAACAAAAACAGCATAACATAGATAAATTGTTGTGTTTGTCTTTCATTTTCGAAGAGGACCACAACGTCAGGGAAATGATGACATGACTTACAGTTGACTTTGATTTGGGTGAGGGAAGGTTGTGCAAAGTCACCAGACTCAATTTCTCCTCCAGAGCCAGCTGGATCTAGTGACCATATATTCATCAGGATGGCTGAAGATGGCCCAGGATGCAATAGGAGACCCTGGCCCTTTTAGGCTAAGGCCTTTTTGTGTACTCACTTAGAGTGAGGCAATGACCATTCAGTGAATAGGCCCCTTTAAGAAGTGAGTCAAAGGATGGCCCCTTTAATTAGAAAAATGAAAAAAAATTCAAGCTGGGAGGAGAAGACACTCAGCATTGCTCTTCCAAAGAGAAACTATTACCATTGACTTTCACTCTAAGCCAGGAGGGCCCAAAATACAGACATTAATAGTCAGACTTATAATCAGGATGAACTGATTTCAAGGTCAGTCCTTGGTATCTACTACTGGCTGCTTCAATTTGAGTAACTTGAAACCACTCAATGCCCAAGGTTCTCTAAGGATCTAAGTTACAGAGAAGCTGGTGATCTGCATTGATATCAGACAGTCTTTTTGGGGAATTCTAAACACCAATGACACTAAAAATCTGGTTTAAAAAAATATAAAAAACTAAATTGTAACTGTGTGATTTATGACTAGAATATATTTACTTATTCCCAAAAAAACTAGATTCAAACACTGCTCAGTGTTTTTCCCTCTTCTTACAGTTATTTTGGTAATATAGCAAGACCATATTAATCTAGCATTGTTAAAGAGCAAGCTTTTCCTGAAAAATTAATTGTCTGGAATAACTGTTGTTTATTCTGATGATAACAAATTTGTAAAGGAGATAAAACATTTTGATGGTAATTAAACTACAATAAAATAAATGACATAATTCAAAATCTTCTTTTAAAAAGTACTATGAGACAACAAACTCCATGACAGCAAGTAAGATGTTTTATTTGCCTTTATATCTCTCCAAATTAGCATAATGATGCTTAAAATATGTTGTTAAATTATCTTGAATGTGATTGAAACATTTCATCATTAAAAATGTTTGCTTTAGCTGTGTGCTATTATATATACAGCAAGGCCCATCAGGAGCTCTTGAAATGTGTTACAGTCTTCACTGTTATTCTATATTAATAACTTTTTAAAACTCGCATGTATAATTTTTATACTTTTTCTGTCTTCTACTTCATTGTCAGGAATGTCAGCTGCCATTTGTTGTTATTGTCAATACACCTTCTTTCTCTCCATCTTTTCTCAATTTTCAGGGTTTGATACTATCATGTGTATATAAATAATATGTGCATATTATTTATGTACAATATGTGTATACAAATAGATAATAAAATCTATTTATTTTATAGAAGAAATTCAGTAACATTTCTTTTTCATACATTTATGAACAGTATATATAAGATAGGATTAATTTTATTTTGAAAGTGTAATAGAATTCGCTTGTAAATCTATCTTGCCCTGGATTTTTTTCTCCTTTCAAAGTTTATTTGTCTTAACAATTTCTTTTTCTGGTATTGGATTATTTTAGGTCTGTATTTAATATTCTGTCAATCCAAGTATTTTATACTTTTATGAATATCTCAATTTTGTTTAATTTATCAGTGTACATGGAATACAATTGAGCATGAGTTTCAAAATTTCTCCCTTATCTTCATGTATTGCGATTCTTCTTTTTTAAATTTGGAAGTTGGCAATTTGGTTATCCTTTCTATTACAACATATAATCCATTAATGTTTTATCTACTAGTTTTTCAAACATAATACCTCCCAGTTTATCAGTTAAAAGACCTGGGGGGTGGTCTTTCAATTTTTTAATTTCTTCTCTAATTTTTAAATTTTAAATTTTTCTTTAGTAATTTTTTTTATTTGTTGCTTTTCTGTTTCTTTAGTTGTATGCCCTATTCATTGATTTGTTCTTCCTTTAGTTGATGAAAATATATGAGATATATATTTTCTCTTACAACTTAATTTGACTGCATCCTAAAAGTCATGGTATGTTCCCTTATTGTCTGCATTTTCTTTGGTGAAGCTATTACTTGTATGATTTATTCTTTAAAATGTCAGTTGCTTAGGATTAAATTATTTAGTCTCTATTTAAGTTTTAATCCTTACTGCAACTGCCCTTTATTATTTATAATTTGTTCCTCAACTCTACCAGCCCACTTTTTAAATATATTTTATTTATCTTAAGTAAATATTTCTTGATCACATGTGTAAGAAACAATTTTAATATTCTTTTTCTAAATTTTGATGTTGGTCTGTATCTAGTTTCTGCCAAACTGCTTTCAACTTTTCCAAGAATTTTTTTCAAATGAAGTCACACAGCCTACAAAAAGTTGGAGGGAGACATTTTTACAGCCCAAGACAACTTAAGAGATCAAAAGTAGATGCCTATAACTCTGTAGCGGAGGACAGCCCACAGCTCACAAGACATCAACACCAGCTGTGCACCTTAGAGGCAGTGACAGCAAAGACAGAGAGAACAAGAAAATCTGGCAACTGGTGAGAAAGATATTAGAGGAGACACCTCTACTTGTGCTAGGCACAAGACAAGACATTGTTTGGCAACTCCACTGCCTATCCCTACTTCCAGGTAACAGTTCCAGGGCAGAGAGAAGCACTTTCTCTCCCAACAGTAGAGCGGCCCTGAATTTCAGTATTGTTTCTGGTCTCAAGGGAACAGTGACTGAAGAGGTTAAAGGAAAGTGATCATGGTAAGGGAATCATAGGTTTCTAGGGGTGCTCAAGACCCCAAAATACCAACACGTCAGGTCCTGCCCAAAGAATTCGCCTCAAGCCTTCTCAGCCAAGGGAAAAGACAAAGTTTATTAGGGATTCACCATAATGGGTTGTCTTAAGAAATCTCACCCTTTGTGATGCCTGTTTTCACAAGCGGGCCAGATTCAGTCTGAGCTGAGCTAGATTGAATCTGAGTGCCTTCATGGAGGCAAGATGGAGATTATATACACAAAGATTGTAGGAGTGATTGAGGGATGGTCTGGGGTGACTAGAGGAGGGGTTTAGGGAGGGTCTTGAGGAGCAGTCTAAGGAGGACCAGGTGAGGTCAGAGTCCAGGAACCAAGAGAATGGAATTAAGGATGGGAAGTAGCTGAAGGCATGGGTACGGATATATCAAGGGTGGGAAAGGAGCTGGACAATAAATGGCCAGGCTAGGTAGAGATTTGGGCCTAATGATAATGTAAGGCTTATGGCCTTAGGGGAAGGCCAGATCTAGTTGGAAGATTCAAGGACAGTTCAAGGGGGCTCCCAGAGACTGTATTCCAGATTCAAGGGGGTTCCCAGAGACTGTGCCCTCATCAGTAGAAGAAAAATTTGGAAAAGAAATGAGAGCAATGCAAAAAAATATATCAAAAGAAAATTAGCAGCTTGGTAAAAGAGATACAAAGAAATACTGGCAGATCCTGTCTAGCAGATATCCCTGAGACTCCTTGGTTCCTTCCTGGGATGTCAATAGATAGGACCATCCCACTGAGAGATAACTTGATAGACCCTTCCTGGGAGATATCCCTGGGACTCTGTGACTCCACCAAGGAATGTAAATGAGATTATCCCACTAGTACAATAACCTGACTGAATCTTTTGATCAGCCAGGACCTTTGTTCCTCTTCCCCCCTACTCTGTACCCCCATATCCTATATAAACCAAGCCATCACCCCAACACATTTGCCATTGATTTGTGGTGCCGTACCCCGATGGCCGCCGGCTAATAAATTCTCCACTTAAAACTTATACTCTGTGGTGTGTCTCGCTCGCTTCTGGTACAACAGAACTAAGAACTTTGCCATTATTAGGGCTTGTAGAAAAACTCTATATAAACAGAAGACATAGGGGTGAGTCAATTATGTTGGAATGATATTCAAAAAATGGATGGGGGAGAAAAGGGATGCACTGGGGAAAGGGGGGAGAGAAAGAAGGAGGGAAAGTATTTCACATAAAAGAGGCGGGCAAGGAAAAGCTTTTACAGTAAAAAGGGAAATGGGGGTGATGGTGGCAGGCAATGTTTGAACTTCATTCTATATCTAAATTCTTTCAAAGAAAGAAGAATACACACACACACACACACACACACACACACACACACACACACACACACATGCTCAATTGGATATAGAAATCAATCTTACCCAGCAGGGATTCAGAAGAGAGGGAGATAAGAGAAAGGAGTGAGGGGTGATAAAGTGGAAGGCAGATTAAAGGAGGCAGTGGTCAAAAGCAAAACAGATCAACACAGAGACTATAAGAACAGAATTAGAAGACACCTTTTGCACAAATAAAGACAGGTCTAAATAATTCATTACTCCTTGGAAGAAGAACCCAATTGTTTTAATGACAAGTCTTCCTAAATTAATTTTTTTATTTAGCACCAATAAAACTAACAGATTTATTTGCTAGAGCTAGCAAAATATGATAAAATTCATCTGGAAAAACAAAGGGTCAAGAATAACAATAAATCAATAAAATCATATCAATCGATAAAAAATAATTTGAAGGAAGTACCAGATTTCAGATTGGTATAAAATACACAGTAGTAAATGACCATAGTAATCTAGTGTTTGATAAACCCAAAGATCCAAGCTTTGAGGGCAAGAACTCACCATTTGACAAAAATTGCTAAGAAAACTAAAAGCAGTTTAGCGGAAACTAGGCACAGACCAACATCTCACACTGTATACCAAGATAAGGCCAAAATGGGTGCATGACTTAGAAATAAAATTTGATACTGTAAGCAAATCAAGAGAGCATGGAAAATTATACCTGTAAGATCTATGAATAAGAGAAACATGTATGACCAAACAAGAGTTAGAGAGGATCATGGGAAACAGATAATCTTGGTCACATAAAATTTAAAAGGTTTTATACCAAAAAAAAAAAAATGCAACCAAAATTAGAAGGAAATTTTTTTAAAAACTGGGTGGAAATTTTATGTCAAATTCCTCTGATAGAGGCCTCATTTCTCAAATATATAGGGAAGTGAAACAAATTTATAAAAATAAGAGCCATTTTTCTGTTGATAAATGGTCAAAGGATATGAATGGGTTTTCAGAAGAAAAAATCAAAGGTATCAATAGTCACTTTAAAACTGCTCCAAATCACTACTGATTAGAGAAATTCAAATTAAAACAACTCTGAGGTACCATCTGATACCCATCAGATTGACAATCTGATGAGATACAAAAGGAAAATTATAAATGCTAGAAGCAGGGTGGGGGGCAGGGATGCGTTATTGGTAAAGTTGTGAACTGGCCCAATCATTCTGGAAAGCAATTTGGAACTATACCCAAAGGGCTATAAAACTGTCCATACCTTTTGACCCAAAAAACCACTACTACATCGGTTTCCCAAAGATATCAAAGAAAAGGGAAAATGACCTATGTATACAAAAACATTTATAGTAGCTCTTTTTTTTTTGTGGTAGCAAAGAATGGGATATTGAGAGGATGTCTATCAATTGGAGAATGCCTAAACAAGTTGTATTCTATGATGGTGATGGAATATAATTATGCTAATAAGAAATAATAAGCAAGATGATTTCAGAAAACTCTGGGAAGATTTATATTAACTAATGCAAAGTTAAGTGAGCATAGCCAGGAAAACATTGTGCACAGTAACAGCAATATTGTAACGATGATCAACTGTGAGAGACTTAGCTACTCTGATCAATACAATGATCCAAGACAATTCCAAAAGATCCATGATGGAAAATGCTGTCACCTCCAGAGAGACGTCTGATGAAATCTGAATGCAGGTTGGAGCACACTTTTCTCACTTTTTTGTGTTTCTTACTTTTGGGTTTTTTTTTGGGGGGGGAGGTTTCCCCTGCATGGCTAAATATTTTACATGACTTCACATGTATAATTTACAGCATATTGCTTGCCTTCTCAGTGGACAACTGAAGGACAGGAGGGGAGAGAGAATTTAGAACAAAAAATTTTAATGAATGTTAAAAATAAAGTTGCTTAAAAAAGAAAAAGAAAACTTCAGTGAATCTATGTAAAAATAACTATCCTTTGTTTCATTCTTATAGCCCTTCTTTGATTCTTTGTAACCAATCTTTTTTTTTTTTCTGGAGCCTCTGATTATATTTGTATAGTTATTGCATTCTTCTGAACTTACCCCTTAGATATGTCTTGACACATATGATTCCACTGTGTTCATTGTCTTCTTCTGTTCATTGATAATTCCATCCTCAGTTACTGGCTTGGAAATATATACCAAGGTCATGTACTTGCTCCTCCCTTAATCTTGGTTTGGGTGGTCAGTCTCTATTTGGTTCTGATGATTTCCTGGCTTCTGCCACTGACTTCTACCTTCTACCTTCAGGAAACTAACAGGCTTCAGGTCTCCCTGTACTGTCCTCAGAGTACTACAGTTTTCAGATCTTCCACATCATCCTTGATCAGAGTTATCTGGACTTTCTCCTACATGCTGCCTTTGTCACAAAGCTTTACCATCAGAATACTTGTGGCTTCCAGCCCTCTGAAGCCTTGCTGGTTAGAGGCCTGGCAAACTTCAGGCCTGTTTCCCTGTGCTTATTCTGGCTTCCTTGTTGGGACCCCTCTCCTATGCCCGTAGGCTTCTTCTGTGCAATCCTAGGCTTGAGGAAAGAGTATATTGCTGCTTCTGTTTGGATTTCTTGATCATTATTTCATCTAGTGCCTTTTTAAGTCTTTGCTGGAATAGAAGTAAGGGAGTGAGGTTCATGTATATCTTTCATATGGCTCTATTAACTACAGTTCTCCCTATTGAGGATTTTCCTGAATCATACTTGAAACCAACAAACTTTATTCTACCATTTAAAAAAATGTTTTGGTCCAGACCTATGATTTTATTGATGTAGGGAATTTCCAGCAAGGAAATTTCTTCTACCAATACTGATTGAATTACTAGGTCCTAGCCCAAGCCTCGTTTGTCGATTGTTTGGGTTTTGATGGCTCAGAGTGAGGGTAAATAGCAATTGTTTCTGTTCTGTCCAGAAACTGTGAGGTTCTTACCATCCCAGGTTAATTTTCCTTTCTTTCTTCCTTACTTTCTTTCTCTCTCTCTCTCTCTCTCTCTCTCTCTCTCTCTCTCTTTCTTTCTTTCCTTCTTTCTAGTAGGCAAAGTAGGCTATCTTTTGCCTCATTTCTTATCTAGCCTTAACTGATTTAATGAGCATTGCCTCAGGCAAACTGAGACCTGGGAAGGACCTTAGCTTAAAAAGGCCAAGGTCTCCCATTGCACCTGAGGCCATTTCCAGTCATGCTGAACTGTCTTGCCCCTGAAGTTAGACAACTCTGGAGAAGAGAGTAAGGCTGATGACTTTGCACAGCCCTGTCTCACTTAAGTCCAATTCACTTGCAAGTCAAGACATCACATTCTTGATATCATTGGTGCTCTTTGAGAATGAAGGGCAAACAACAGCAATTTATAAAGGTATATAAAGTACCTACTATCTTCCAGGCATTATGCTAGGTCCTGGGGAGTACAAAGATAAAAATGAAACCATCCTTACCCTCAAGGAGATAACATATATACAGTTACCAAACCCATAATTCCATCAGTGTAAGGGAGCTCAAAGTGAAGATTTCTGCCATTTCACATGACCACTTTTTCTTCAACTTGTCTTGGAGAGATGCCTAGTAAACATAGATAGTATATGTCAGATGGTAGACTCAAATCCTTCCTGACTCTAAGCTAGCTCCCTATTTAATATGCCACATTGTCTTTCATGCACAGTACGGCAAATCTATACAAAATGAATTCCAAGTAATTTTATAAAGGATATAATAGTAGCTGGGGAGATCGGGAATGAAGTTGTGTAAAAGGTCCCATTTAAACTGAGTTTTGAAGGAAGCTAGAAACACTATGACGCAGAAATGAAAGAGTGAATTCCAGGAATAGGGAACAGGCTATGCAGTGCATGGAGTCAGGAAATGGGGTGTTATGTTTGAGAACAGCGAAAAGAACAATTTAATCATAGAATGTTTAAGTGGAAGAAATATACAATTAAGCTCAAAAGGTTGGAACCAGGGTACAAAAATTTAAAAATTGAAACAGAAGAGTTTGTATTTGATGCTAGAGGAACTAGGAAACCAAGAAAGTTCAGTAGCATAATTTAAGAATATTACTTTGGCAAAAATGTGAAAGATGAATTGGAAAAGGGATAGGCTAGATCCAAGAAGACTAATTAGGAAACTTTTATAATAGCATAGGTGTGAAATGTTAAGGGTGGTGGCTATGGGGAGAAGGGGACAGATATGAGACATACTGTGGTGATAAAATAAGATATGCCAACTTATTGGTCATGTGGAGTAAAATGAGAGTGAGGAGCCAAGGACTACAATAAGATTGTGAATCTGGATGACTAAAAACTAAGATGAGTTCCTCTCAGACTAAGGATGTGTCAAACAAATCAGCCATCTAGTTCACCATGTATGACTGTGATCAATATACCCAGTAGACTATTGAATAATGGGTAGGCCACAGTAAATAAAATTGCCAGAGCCTGATGGTTTCTACTGTAGCTTCAGAGTCCCAAATATTTTTCATTTCTATGTGAGGACAACTGGTGAAAAAAACTCTTCAGAAGCTTTAGAGAGTTTCCAGACTTTCAAAACCCATTAAGGGAAATTTGTTCATTTTATATCTTTCAATAGCCTCTAATTGCTCAAGTATCTCATACAGAAATAAAAATCCTTAGTTATTTTAATGACTCATGGTAGTAGAAAAATGTCTCGCCAACAAAATAGGAAATGCCTTGTTCTTTTAATTCACATTTTTCTTTCCAAAGTAACCAAACAAGCATTAAATTTAGTCTGCATTTTAATGAAGTTTTATATGCATGCAGGGATGTAACAGGGAGTGCCTTGCTTGAATGATGTAGTGCAGGAAAGGTGGTTTAAAATTTTTTATAACTCTCCTTACAATTCAAATTAATTTGTGACATAATTTACAACACTAGAAGCTGATCCATTGCCTACAAAAAACTAGCTGAGTGACTTTGCCCCATTGGGCTTCACTTGCCTCATTTAAAAAATAAAAGCATTGGACCAGATGATCTCTCAGGTTCTTTTTAATTGTTAACACTCAGTGATTCTTTTTCCAAACTCTAATGGAGCCACATATTTATATTTTATATGCATGTATATATAATGTATCTCAGTGGGAGAAAACATCTTTTAGAAGAGATATAATTGAGAGTAATTTAACAATTGGCAGTTGTATCAATCCTCAGGCTTGTGCTTCCTAGTTCAAAGTCATAGTCTACCTTTCTCTGCTCAGGTATCAGTCCTTTCAAGGACGACTTGGGAGGCAACATAAAATGAACTGGGATAAATTATTCTTGTGGGTGGAGATAAAATAATTGGCTTTAGTTAGCTGTGAGATTTTAAGCAAGTAATTTAACTTCTTAGAGTTGAAATTTCTTTATCATAGTATAGAAATAATAATTACTCATAGATTTGTTGTGTGAATTAAAATAAGATAATACATGTGACAGTGCTTTAGGAACAGTCAAGCATTATACAAATGGAAAGCATTACTATCTTCGTTAACCCAATGAACTAACCTGCTTAGACAAATGTAATGAATATTAATCGTGTGATTATATATGGCACACCATAAACTCTTGTTAGATTCGTGAAATAACATAACAAGATAACAATTTAAGCAGGCCTAGCTTTCTGACAGTTTAATATTTATGACAGTGATTTTGCCTTAAATTTTATCACTGGAGGTAAATAGTATTTTAATGCTACTAATGGTACCCCAAAGCAAAGGGGGAAAAAAGGGACAGAAAAAAAAAGTTGAGTAATATGCATTCCTTTATAATTTATACCTTTATCACTTATGTGATCATTGATTATGTGGTCATTATATATACTCCTGGTTTACTCTTCTAGGATGAGAGTAGATAAAGAACTATTTCTGGAGTCAGAAAGTCCTGAATTCAAGTTCTGCCCCCATATATCCTGACTGAGAGACTCTGGGAGAATTATTTATTCTCTAGACAACTTTTTAATACAATAAATTTCAAAGCAGTTACACATGTGCATTGGTAGAGTAAGTTTTCTCACTCGGCATTCCCAAAATAAGTGGAAATTATAGCTCCAGACCTCTTTCCACAAAAGCTTCTTGAGGTCACAAAATGTTATTTTTATCCCCAATTCCTACTAAGGCCCTTGGTATGTACAGTAGATGTTTAATACATGTTTGTTGGATGCAATTGTTGTAGAATTAAGGAAAATAAAGGAGAGGGGGCATTTGATGGAGGACTCATGCTTCAGGTAAAAGTTGAAATAGATGACTTCTAAGATCCCTTCAATCTCTAGAAACCTAAAAAGCAGAACTCCATTATAAAGTATTCGCTATTACATACTTACGCATATTTCAGGTAAAAATCATATACTGCTAAAAATAGAATAAAAGCTTAACATACCATATTAAAGTTACATTCTTCCCTTTCTCCTCACTTATATGTTTCTGTTGCCACCATGTTCCCAGCACTCCAGGCTAAAACTTCAAAGATATCTTAGGCTCTTTCCCCTCCTTCAGCCTGCACAACTTCGATGGCTTCCACTATCCATTGAATAAAATACAACCCACCGTAATGGCACTGAAGTCCTGGTAGAAACCTACATTTCTAGCTATATCATATGATAATTCTCATCATCTTCTCTAAATATTAATCAAACTGATGGACACAAATGGCTCAATCCTTAGTCTACCCTTTCCCATTACTATCCTTTGCTTCATGCCATATCCCATAGAAGGGCCCTTTCTATTCTCTTTTATTCCCCTACTGATATCCCTACTATCCTTCAAGGCCCAACTCAGATGCTGCCTCCTCTGTGAATCCTTCCCTGATATCATAAAGTAGAAGGTCACTTCTAATTCCCCAAATTTTTCACATCATTTTGTCTGCATTTCTCCTTCATACTTAACTTATATGTTAATTATTTACATAAATGTTTTATTCTGCTATTAGATTATAAGTGCCTTGAGAGCAGGGTCTTTTTATTTATCTTTGTATCTGCAGTGTCTCCTATTCCAATGCCTCCCTATGGCATGGAGGGGATCCTAGGTGGTTGAAGACTACGTCAGCATAGTAAAAGCTCTGGCAGGTCCTATCAAACTGGAAAGCTTTAGGGAAGAAGCCTAATAACAAATTGGTTTCAGAGGTTCATTGGCCACCAGGCTATTAAATTTAGTGATGGCATTACATGAAAGCATAAAGAGGTCAGTGGAGGGAATATCCATATGTATGAAATCATGGATCTTTCAGGTACTAAAGAATTCCTAATGCCAATGCCTTGCATGTAACTAGGCACTTAATGTTTCTCTCTCTCTCTCTCTCTCTCTCTCTCTCTCTCTCTCTCTCTCTCTTTTTCTCTCTCTTTCTTTCTCTCTCTCATTCTGTGTGTGTGTGTGTGTGTGTGTGTGTGTGTGTGTGTGTGTGTGTGTATTTCAATGAAGGGAATCTGCTAAACTTTCTAATTTTATTTTTTCTCATTGTTTTGGGTGAAAATGTTCAGATTAAAAAAATAACAACAACTTAAAAAGAGTCATCATTAAATGAAAATCATTCACCATATGGAATGGTGGAGAAAAGCAAAGTTAGAAAAATATCTGGTTAACAGCATAGGTATACCAAGTACATATATAAGAATATAGTACATAATTTTAAAAGGTAAATGAGCAATAAAAATCAGGAAGAATTTTAGGAAACCTGAAGTGGAGGTGCTAGAACTACTGGCATAAAAATGAGCAAAGAAATTTAAATTTAATAAAAGAAGAAATTGCTCACCAATGATGTCTATTTAATTGTAATGCTTTCTGTTAAAGGTGAAATTCTTGTTGCTGGAATCATCTAAAATGTAAGCAAATCAAATACTTGAGACTATACATTAGGGATCAGAGTTGCTTTGGCAGGACATGGTCTAGATGATCTAAGTTTTGGGGTTTTTTTCCATCCTTAGTTTCTATGATTTTATAAAAACAGCCAAGTTAGAAACAGGTTAACAATTTGAATTGCCAAGTTAAATATGACTCATAGTGGGCTAATTTGACCTCCTCATTGGATTTATAAACCCCAGCTCTTTGCTTAGCTTGGCCAAATAAAGGCTACTTTTGAAGTCACAGTTGTGCATCACCTCAGTCTTTTAGCATTTTTGTCACATTTCACATCACAGATGCATTTGTTTTTCTTTTACGGAGGGTCAAACATCCATTTCTCTTACAGACAGATGGTAGACAGACAAGCGTGGAGTAGTGTATGCGCTATACATACAAAAGTACACAGAGACTATATCAGAAGGATATATTTACAAGCACATGCTAGATAATTCTGGACAAGGCAAGGCCCCAAGTCATTCATGCAAAAGCCAAACTAATACATATTCAGTTTTCATTCTTCTCTCCCTCATCTCAACACTTCCTCCCCCTTCCCGTCTGATCAGATGATCACTATGCATCACTCTCACATAATCATGTACTCCTCCGTTTTAATCCTACTCGCCCTTTACCCCAGTTTTCTATTCTCCCTCAATTAAACACTGCCTTTAATTACCCCCATAACCCCAACCACACTTTTTCAGTTGCAAATATCCCTTCAAGTTGCCTACTTTTGCCATTTGATTCCCCCTGGATCCCTCTGTCTCCTCCATCTCCCAAGCTTGCCCTTCTCTTAAACAAACTCTGATTTCTGAATATGCAAGTGAGAGACAGAGTTTTGGGGGGAGTAAAATTTTAAGGTGTGAGATAGTATAAAGAAGACAGGGAGCCCAAAAGGAAACTATGTGGTCAGGAAACTGGTGTGGTAAAGGGAAAAGAGGTCGGTAAGAGGCAACAGAGGTGGAGTAGCTTAGAGGGAATATTTCTTCCAACCCATATACTGGTCAGAGTATTGACTTTATTGCTAACTATTTTCCTATTTCATAAAATAGTAAGATGTAAGAGGTGGAAAGAACCTTAGAAGTCATCTAATATTATTGACACACTTTATAGATGAGAACAAGATGAATCAGAGAGGTTAATCCTTATGTTACAGAGCTAATTAGTGATGGAGCTTGACAAGAAACCAGGTCTCCTGGACCCTAGTCCAGTGTTATTCCCCTCTACAACATACTTCCACCTCACTTACTTTGCTTATGCTGTTCTGTTATTTAACAGGGTGACCTATTCTGTAAAGATATCATCATGTGGTTTCAGCAACCTGAGGAAAGTCAGTACTTGATGTGTCCTTACTAAGGAGAACTTCATGATCAGAGGTTATTTTGTCTTCTAAACAAAGACAGCCGCATATTCTCACAACAGACCTCCTGAGTCTCATTTTTAAGCTAATGAATTCTAAAATGCATTCATTTTATAACAAAGCAAAGGATAAACAATTACCCATCACAGATAATAGAACTCTAAACCCACCTGCTAACAATTAAACCCAATAACTAAAAATTTCAGAATATTGTACATAAGCATGATCTCTGCTACAGTTGTGTACACAGAGAGAGAGAGAGAGAGAGAGAGACAGACAGACAGAGAGTTGTGCTAAAGGAAGAGGTGTATTTTCCTAATGACTTGCCTTCCCATGGCACTTTTTCTTTTCTTTACATTAAACAGACATGTGACTCTGTTGACTATGTTTCACTTTTTTTGAAGAAAAGTAGATCCCGTTCTGCCTCTCTTAAGCAAGCTATTATATATAGATGAATATACTTTGTTATTTAGTTTAATAAATGTAGTGTTTGAACAGATCTTAAAACCTAAAATTGTCCAGAAAAGGGAACAACCCGGGTAGCAGCAATGCAAGTCCCTCTCCTGCTGAGTTTTCTTCTTTGTCTTTGGAAGAGTTTCTTCCCCAGGTGAAAAGGTATCACAGTATTCAGAGCCAGTCAATTCTTCATCTCCGAACTCAGGCTTCTAGAAAGGGTGCTAATTAGTACCTGTAGTGAGGGCGGAGGTGGAACTTTTTTTTATGATATTGGCATATGGCCAGTAAATTAGACTAAGACTAACAACACCTTTTACAGAAGCCTTCAAAAGCCCACCATCCAAAGTGATGGGTGAGTGTGAATGCATATAAAAAGAAATATTGTATGCAACCCCAGAATACTTGGTATGGTTACATCTATGCTCCTTCTAAAGGCTCAAAGCTCCATTTAATCCTTTGCAAAGCCTGTACAACTTCATCACCAAATTGTATTTTCTCAGTGCCTACCTGGGAATGGCTACATAATCATCAAACTATGACTTTCTTACCTTTTAGGAGGTTATAGTCAAAAATGGTGAATACTGATATAAACACTGAAGGACATGCAAACTCAGATTTATATATTCCTCTTCATTTTTGCACTTTAAAGTCCTTTCTACCCTTATCCTTGTGGCAAGGTTTTTGAAATGGCTTGTCTGTTTTAGGCTAGACTAAGGTCTATTCTTTAGTAAGAGGTGAAGGCAAGATCAGCCCACCTGCGAAGATAGTTAAAAATAAGCCACTCTTCCTAGGGAGAAGCATAATAGGGCCAATCCCATTACAGCTTGTGCTTTGGCCTTCTTGGGGATGGGACAGGGATTTGAATCCCATACTAAAAGACACTGCAACACTATGTACCTCCCTCCACTGAATGCTGGTATATTGAATAAAAGAGGATTGTCCACAAGCCAGCAAAAGCAGTCTATTCAGTACACCTTAAAAGAAGCATCTCTATCTTCTTTCATTCTCTATCGCCATCTGTTGAGCAGGTGAGGACTCTCAGTCTCTGTCTTGGACCATCCATGGAGGGTAATAATCCTTTCCCACTAAAAACTATGGAAATTGTTTGTACATGGCAGTAAGCACTTGTGTTGTTTAGTTAAATTGAGCTTAAACCTCAGGCCCCTGGATCCCTCTTCTGCTTTATGTTCCTTTCCTTGAGCATAGGTGATCACCCTACATTTCTGAGCTGTTTTTTTTCTGGCTTTAAAAGCAACCTCAGGTTGCTAAGAAGTAGGGAGTTCTTGGATTCTTCACTAGGGAGCTGGACCCTATAGCTATTAAATGATTCTTAATTAAGATAATGATTGCCAAGAACATGAACTAGAGATATGACCTAGCTTGCTAAAAGATATGGATATTTAGAAAGTCATTTGGACAGTGCAGAGCTGAGATAAAGAGAAATGACTGTGCAATAGTCCCATAAAATAATTCATGTTTGAAGTACCCACCTCCAGGGATAGTACCTGAGTTACTGTTTCATTTTTTAAATCTTTATCAATGCATGATTATGAATCTTTGATGTTTGAAACGTGCCTTATATGTGGAGAAAATTAATTCTGGCTAAAATTGATCTATGCTGAACATTGAATACTTCTCTGATCACTTTTGGGAAGTCCCTATACTTAAGACAAATCTAAATTTTGAATGATTTTCCCTAGGCATCTGCTGGAAGGCATAAGGAGGGGGAGATTATAAGAAAGAGACTGACCAGCAGAATTCAGAAAAACCTGGAAAGATTTACATGAACTAATGTTGAGTGAAGTGAGCATCACCTATATACTATATACATACTGTGTATATATATGTATGTATATATACATATAGCATCATACTGTGTACAGTAACAGCAACATCATGTGATGACCAACTTTGATAGAATTAGCTCTTCTCAGCAATTCAGTGAACTAATACAATTGCAAAAGACTCACGATGGAAAATGTTATCCACATCCAGAGAAAAAACTATGGAGCCTGAATACAGATCAAAGCATACTATTTTCTCTCTTTTGTCATTCTTGTTTTTTTTTTCTTGTGGTTTTTCCCTTTTGTTTTGGTTCTTCATTCACAACATGACTAATGTGGAAATATGTTTAATATGATTGTGCATGTATAGCCTGTATCAGATTGCATGCCATTTTGGGGAAGGGGAAAATTAGAAATCAAAATCTTGTAACAGTAAATGTAGACAACCAAAAATAAGTAAATAAATAAAATTTTTAAGCAATTTTTTAAAAATCTCCCAATTAATGCCCAAACCAGATTAAAATGTAACACAAAAATATGTTTTAAAATAAATTAAGGTACAATGCAGCAAAAATAAAAAAGAGCCTGACTGGGGGTGGAGCCAAGAGGGCAGCTGGAAAACAGGGACTTGTTTAAGCTCTCCCCCAGGTACCTCCAGACACCTGCAAAAAATGTCTCTGAACAAATTCTAGAGCTGCAGAACCCACAAAATAGCAGAGGGAAACAGGGCTCCAGCCCAGGACAGCCTGGATGGTTGCTGGGAAGGGTCTATCAAATGGAGCTGGGAGCAGACCAGAGCACAGCCCAGCATGGGGTGCCAGAACCAGCCAGACTGGGAGGTGGGCAGAACAGGCCATAATGCCCTGAATCAATGAGCTGTGGCAGTTACCAGACTTCTCAACACACAAACATCAAAGACAACAGAGGAGGTTGGTGGGAAAATTGCTAAATCTGAGTGAGAGGAGTACCCAGTTGGCCCCAGCCCTGTGGGTGGCAGAGGTAGTGCAGTTCTGCAGCTGCTTCCAGAGCCCCAGCTGCAGTTGCTTCCAACCCCAGGTCCACCTGGTGGGAGGAATTAAGTGGCGGATCAGAGTGGGAGTGTGGAGCATTCTGGGATCTGGCTCCCCTTCCTGTTTGGTGGTTCTTTGGGGAGGAGGAGCACTGCTGTGGCAGCTGTATAGAAGTAGCTCTGAAAACAGCAGCACAGCCCCTAAAGCTTAGGACAAAGTACTCTCGACAATACAAGTAGTCATACAAAAAGCTGAAGGGTCAAGCAGTTGTCTGGGAACATGAATAGGCAGTGAAAACAGACTCAGACTGAGACTCAGACTTTGGAATCTTTTTTTGGTGACAAAGAAGATCAAAACATACAGCCAGAAGAAGTCAACAAAGTCAAAGAGCCTACATCAAAAGCCTCCAAGAAAAATATGAATTGATCTCAGGCCATGGAAGAGCTCAAAAAGGATTTGGAAAAGCAAGTTAGAGAAGTAGAGGAAAAATTGGGAAAAGAAATGAAAGTGATGCAAGAAAATCATGAAAAACATATCAATGACTTGCTAAAGGGGACCCAAAAAAAATAATGAAGAAAATAGTACCTTAAAAAATTGACTAACTCAAACAGCAAAAGAGTTCCAATATATATATAGACAGAGGGCACAGGGTGAGTTCAATATGAAGGGATGATATCTAAAAAATTAAATTAAATTAAGAGATGAGAGAGGAATATATTGAGAAAGGGAGAAAGGGGGAGATAGAATGGGGTAAATTATCTCGCATAAAAGTGGCAAGAAAAAGCAGTTCTGTAGGAAGGGAAGAGGGGGGCAGGTGAGGGGGAATGAGTGAATCTTGCTCTCATGGATTTTGACTTGAGGAGGGAATAACATAAACACTCAACTGGGTATCTTACCCCACAGGAAAGTAAGGGGAAGGGGATAAAAAAGGGGGAAAGATAGAAGGGAGGGCAGATGGGGGAAGAACTAATCAAAAGCCAAAACTTTTGAAAAGGGACAGGGTCAGGGGAGAAAACTGAATAAAGGGGGACAGGATAGGATAGAGGGAAATATAGTTAGTCTTTCACAACATGAATATTGTGGAAGTGTTTTACATAATGATACATGTGTGGCCTATGTTGAATTGCTTGCCTTCTTAGGGAGGGTGGGTGGGGAGGGAAGAGGGGAAAGAATTTGGAACTCAAAGTTTTAAAAGCAGATACTCAAAAAAAAGTTGTTTTTGTATGCGACTGGGAAATAAGATATACAGGCAATGGGGTATAGAAGTCTGTCTTGCTCTACAAGAAAGTAAGGGGAAAGGGAACAGGTGGGGAGTGGGGTGACAGAAGGGAGGGCTGATTGGGGAATGAGGCAATCAGAATATATGCCATCTTGGAATGGGGGGAGGGGAGAAATGGGGAGAAAATTTGTAACTCAAAATCTTGTGGGAATCAATGCTGAAAACTAAAAATATTAAATAATAAAATATGGAATTCAAAAAAGAGCCTGATCCCTCTCTTTGGGGCCAGATTACCCCAGCATTGAACCTAAACTCTATTAAATCCCGGAGTTCAGGGCTCCTACTGAAAAATATAGCCCCAAATCACAGGGCCAATGCTTCTGGGTTACATAAGACTCCTTGAAGGTCTTCAAGGAGAATGGGAGGTCTGCTTTCTTAAAATGTCTCCTCCTGGTCACATATATCTGTGTCTTCTCTGTGTTCCAAAAAAAGTTTCTACAAGCCTGCTTATTAGCAAGATGTGATCCTTTTACTGTGATACAAGAATATAGGACTATCTTCACATCTAGATCAATATGGGTTTTCAAATGTAAAAGTTTTTCAAACAGCATCTTATTGCTATTCAATATTGCAAGTTCAGTGCCTCCAATCTCAAATCATCAAATGGATCTGTGAACATCAACATAGATGTTCACTAAAACTTTACAAATTACCATTAATCCATCCTTGCCCATCCTGTGTAATTTTTGTCTATTTTCTTTCTTAAGTTTACCACATGTAATCCATAAAATGTTCTGGAGGTACCTTAGTTGTTCCCATGTGTCATCAGCAATTTATCCCTTACTATTGTCATTTGACCAAACAATTTTATTTTTCATTCATCAATATCACATGTGATATACTTTACTCTCTTGTATTTGTGTCTCATTATTTCTATATTTTTCTCCTGTTTGTAATGTACAGCAGTCATATATACCCACCATATATCTTTTACTGACTTCTGGATAATACTAATTTTTAATTTTTCTGAAAATGACCAGTGTTCAATGACTTACAGCCATATAACAACACCAGAAAAAATTTAGTATCGGTTCTTTGTTTCAAGGAAAAGGTTAGGGTCATTTAGATAACTTTGTAATTTTTCAAAGTCATTCCTTGTTTGTTTGGGTTTTTTTGAGGGGAGAAGGCAGGGCAATTGAGGTTAAGTTACTTGCCCAAGGTCACTAAGCTAGTAAGTGTGTCAAGTGTCTGAGGCTGGATTTGAACTCAGGTCCTCCTGACTTCAGGGTTGGTGCTCTACTTACTGTGCCACGTAGGTGCCTCTCTCAAAGTCATTCCTATCCACTCCCCTCCTTCTGTTCAATTCTGGGACCCACTCATTGTCCATTTGCATATTTATACTATCTGTCAAGATGTGTGTGCACATATGCATGCCTGCATATTTATGTGTGTTTAATGTGTTACATGCATGGATACATGTCCATCAATGTATACATATATAGAGAGATAGATAAGGTCTAGAGGTTGTCCATTCAATTATACATCATCATAGTCTGGGCAACAGACATTCTCCATCCACTTGGCATTTCCTAGAACAGTTAAGTACAAACTTTGGGAACATCAATAACTAATGACCTATATTCCAATAGATATAAAATTCTTTCAAGAATAATATATGCATTGATGAGAGACATCCTTGAAGTGAATATAGGAAGGGAACAGGTAGGTAATATTCCACAGTAAGCCATATCTTGACTATCACACAATTAAAAGAAAAATGTAGAGAAAGGGAACGGAAGAAAATAAGCATTCATATAGTACCTACAATGTGCCAGACACTGTGCTAAGAACTTTAACATATTATCTCATTTCATATAGAGAATACAAGATACCACTGTACTTATTATCTGTTGAATATAAGAAGGCATTTGATTCAGTAGAACTAAACACTACCTTAAAGGCTTTCCTTTACTGAGTTTTTTTTTTTTCGTTCATACATTAAGTTTTCATAAGACTCCCCCAAAGAATAGACCTAACTTTATTAGATGAACCTCATTAAAACCAAGCAAAGAAGAAAACAAAACAAAACAGGGAAACATATGTTTGACAAGGGTAATTACCCTGTCATAGAGTCCAGAGGACAGATTGAAGAGATATTTCCTATAGATCAGGGCTGTCCAAAATACGGCCTGCGGACCTACGCGGCCTGCAGTGCAATTTTATGTGGCCTGCCTGTGGGTTTTAATTTTTACAAGCAAAAAAATAAAATAATAATTTGCATGGAATGCATATTAGATTTTTTAATTCCATCACTACTAAATAATCTCATTGACGTTAATTTTCTTTGGTATTTTCAAGCAGTATTATGGATGGAACATACCACATGGAATTTTCAATCCATCTGTGTGATGCATTCCGTCTATATAATGCTGACTAGTCAGTATGCATCTACCTTTATACTGTTGTGTTGTCGCTTTGTTGTTTTATGTTTGCTTTCGCACTTCGCGCCTTCACCTGTCATATTGATAACGTGTGTTCCCCCACTTTCTATTAGGATACTACATTTTTTATTCTGGGTGTGGCCCTCAAATAATTATTTTATTTTAGTGAGGCTCTAAGATAACCCAAGGTTGGATAGCCCTGCTATAGACTATAACGTCTTTCAGTTACTCCTGGTTTCATATTACATTGTGCTGATTGTATCAGGCCCTGGATCATTGCAGAGCCTCCTAGATGAGATCCATTTCCTCCAAATGTCATTTCATAAAGACCAGAAATATGTTATATTTTCCATAGTGAAGACTTACACTAGAAATTGTGAGAGTAACATTGGTAAATAGAATGCAATAGGCAGAAGGATGAGGTGATTTGAAGAGTTCAGTCTGTAATATGTTGGCAGCTACTGGAAACTGTCAAAGGAATGCTGTCAGGTTAAACAAAGATAGGAGCAAAGTGGCAAACCTGCAGTGTTGATGTTTCTTCATGTTCCAGAAAGTACTGAATGGTCACAGCAGTTTCCAAATGTTATGAAGGAAGTCACTATAGAGGAAAATGTTAGAAGTGCTTCATTTTTAATAAGTATACTTCTTAGGCATGTCAAAAATTTTCAGGAAACAGAACTGAAGGCCAAACAATACAGTACAAAATTGGCAGGTTTCTAGAATTAATGAAATAACTTCTAAGAAATTTTAACCTTGAAAATGGCAAATCACACATGCTGGCTTGTTGACTACATTATGTCCTCAGCAAGAAGCTAAAATTATCACCACCACCAAAATAAAGACAAATAACCCTAACCTAATGAAATTAGGAGTCAGTAAATTTGTTCTTAACTTGTAAGTTACAAATTCTTGAAAGAATAAGCAGTTTGCCAAGGGCTGCTAGAATAAAATTGAAAATCTGTGTTGAACAAGTTTAACACAGCAAGCTAGAAAAGCTGCTTCCAGGGAATACTCTATACATAAATTTGAAGAAATAAGTGGAGGAAATTTCAGCAATCAACTCCCTTAATGCCACATTTGGAGCTGTGTGCAATACTTCTACCCATGCTATTTTTGAGGAGAGTGTTGATTGGGCATTTTTTCAATTCCTAGTCACTACCATTCAAAACAAGAAGATGGAAAAAGAGCCACCTGCCTCATGTTTAGTCAAATGTTCTATCCACATAAAGCAATATAAAAACCAGTTTGGGTCTTCCCACCACTAATATTAGATCACAGCTTTGATAGACAGGCTTCTAGAAATACTCTAGCTAGAAAATTCGTCAACCTTAAGTCAGTGTTCAGTCTCTCTCAACTTAACTAAGCCAGTCCTTGGACAACAATGTAAGGCTGATAATTGAAGTCATTCTAGATTAGTCTGTTCTCTGCTGTATTGCCTTTGAGAGGCTTGGATCACCTCAATGCCAAAATATGACATTCATGCAAGACTTTAGTAGAAAACATATGCTACTTTGCCACACTAAGCAAAAACAAACAAAAACCCTAAGCTATGTACCTTTGATCAGTAGCAAATATTTTTCAACACACAGATGTTGGATTTTCAGGATAATACTTCATTTCTGCTCAAGGTGAATTAAAGTTAAATCACCTGACAGACTCTTTGGCTGTCCCATTCATCAACTCTCACTTTCATAGTTAACTAAATGATCCATTGTTTTCAATTAAAATAAAATTCCTAAGCATTTAATACAAGAGTGAGAACATTTTGAAGACTTAATCAGAAAGAAGGAAGAGTGGCACTCAATTACTGGAATATGAAGGAGTTAACTATGTTCCCTTCCACAAACTTATCTTAAAATTGAAGTTTTAAAATGCAGAGAAGTTGACTAAGCGCTTTGAGCTGTTTCTATTTTAAAAGATTAAGCTATAAATTAATTAATTCCAGATCTTGCTACATTACATCTCTCAGTACAAGAAATTACATATTGGTCTAGCTATCTCATAGAGTGTTAAATGCCACAGAAGTGTGTCATGAAAGGATTTGCATAATTTTCTAAGTATATTATTGTATATACAGCCTAGGTGTTGTCACAGTTACTGATAATACAGTTATATAAAATTTACCTTAACAGACAACTAGGTTTCAAGGAAAACAAAAAGCAAGGCAAGTTATATAAGATTAATTTAAGAAGATTAATCTATAACTACCACAAGTCAATGTTTCTCTGCAGTTCACTAATTGGTCTTATGAGTACAGTTTAGATACTGAGGAAGGCATTTTGCCTAGTCCAAAGAGAATATAGTGATATATTTGAAGCTTGCAGTTTATCCTGAACACAGCTAAGTCAACTGTGTTAGGGAAAAGAAGGTTTGGTAAGGAGATGCTTTCTCCCAGAGTTCCTTTCTCTGAACTCTTAAGCAGCTTTTCTATTTTTCCATAGACAGGAGAAATTCATGGATCCTTCTCCCCACCAAACTTCTCTTGCAAGATGATGATGATAGCAATAACTAAAGAAAGATTAATGTTTAGAAGGAGAATTTGGGAAAGTTCCCAAATCGTGTTGGGTTCCCCCAACATGAGGGTGGAAGTCAGAGTAGCTAGTCCTTCCTCTGCATAACACAACTCCTTACTCTTTAGGCCACCACTAAATAGGAATTATAGGTCTTTTAGAAAAACAAAACAGAAAAGAATCCAAAATATCATATCATATTTCAACAAACTAATCAGGAAAATTTCCTAGGAATATTGGAAATAGAGGACAGGGTATATCTTGCTAGAATCTATAGGACACCAACAGAGTAAAACAACAAATTTACATTAAGCAAGACACTGGTCAACCTTCAGAACTAAACTATCAAAGAACAGAAGTTGCTGGCATCCAATTACAGCCCATCAATTATAATATAGCTAACATTTATATAAATGCTTATTATATAGTACTTATTATATAGCACTTTATAATTATTATCTTATTTGATACAGCAACCCTGAGAGGTAAGTGCTCTTATTATTCCCACTTTACAAATAAGAAATCTGGAGCAAATGGAAATGACTTTCCCAGGGTCATACAGCTAATAAGTTTCTGAGTCCAGATTTGTAGTCAGATCTTTATTTTCATTGTTAATTTTTTTAATCTTATTTTTAATTATTTATTTATTTAATATTTTTAGTTTTCAGCATTGATTTCCACAAGAGTTTGAATTACAAATTTTCTCCCCATTTCTACCCTCCCCCCATTCCAAGATGGCATATATTCTGATTACCTCATTCCCCAGTCAGCCCTCCCTTCTGTCACCCCACTCCCCACCCATCCTCTTTCCCCCTTACTTTCCTGTAGAGCAAGATAGACTTCTATGCCCCAATGCCTGTATATCTTATTTCCCAACTGCATGCAAAAAACAACTTTTTTTTGGAGTATCTGCTTTTAAAACTTTGAGTTCCAAATTCTCTCCCCTCTTCCCTTCCCACCCACCGTCCCTAAGAAGGCAAGCAATTCAACATAGGCCACATGTGTATCATTATGCAAAACCCTTCCACAATACTCATGTTGTGAAAGACTAACTATATTTTGCTCCTTCCTATCTTATCTCCCTTTATTCAATTTTCTCCCTTGACCCTGTCCCTTTTCAAAAGTGTTGGCTTTTGATTAGTTCTTACCCCTATCTGCCCTCCCTTATATTGTCTCCCTTTTTTTATCTCCTTCCTCCTTCTTTCCTGTGGGGCAAGATACCCAATTGAGTGTGTATGTTATTCCCTCCTCAAGTCTAATCAGATGAGAGCAAGATTCACTCATTCTCCCTCACCAGCCCCCTCTTCCCTTCCAACACAACTGCTTTTTCTTGACACTTTTATGTGAGACAATTTACCCCATTCTATCTCTCCCTCTCTCCGTCTCGCAATATATTCCTCTGCCATCCCTTAATTTGATTTTATTTTTTAGATATTATCCCTTCATATTCAATTCACCCTATGCCCTCTGTCTATATATATATATATTCCCTTCAGCTACCCTAATACTGAGGCCTCATGAATTATACACATCATCTTTCCATGTAGGAATGTAAACAAAACAGTTCAACTTTAGTAAGTCCCTTATGATTTCTCTTTCTTGTTTACCTTTTCATGCTCCTCTTGATTCTTCTGTTTGAAAGTCGAATTTTCTATTCAGTTCTGGTCTTCTCACTGAGAAAGCTTGAAAGTCCTCTATTTTATTGAAAATCCATATTTTTCCTTGGAGCATTATACTCAGTTTCGCTGGGTAGGTGATTCTTGGTTTTGATCCTAGCTCCATTGACCTCCAGAATATCATATTCCAAGTCCTTTGATCTCTTAATGTAGAAGCTGCTAGATCTTGTGTTATCCTGATTGTGTTTCCACAACACTCAAATTGTTTCTTTCTGGCTGCTTGCAGTATTTTCTCCTTGATCTGGGAGCTCTGGAAATTGGCAACAATATTCCTAGGAGTTTTATTTTTGGGATCTTTTTGAGGAGGCAATCAGAGGATTCTTTCAATTTCTATTTTACCCTGTGGCTCTAGAATATCAAGGCAGTTTTCCTTGAAAATTTCTTGAAAGATGATATCTAGGCTCTTTTTTGATCATGGCTTTCAGGTAGTCCAACAATTTTTAAATTATCTCTCCTGGATCTATTTTCCAGGTCAGTGGTTTTTCCAATGAGATATTTCACATTGTCTTCCATTTTTTCATTCCTTTTGTTCTGTTTTATAATATCTTGATTTCTCATCAAGTCACTAGCTTCCACTTGTTCCAATCTAATTTTTAAGGTAGTATTTTCTTCAGTGGTCTTTTGGACCTCCTTTTCCATTTGGCTAATTCTGCCTTTCAAGGCATTCTTTTCCTCATTGGCTTTTCGGAGCTCTTTTGCCATTTGAGTTAGTCTATTATTCAAGGTGTTATTTTCTTCAGCATTTTTTGGGTCTCCTTCAGCAAGCCATTGACTTGTTTTTCATGGTTTTCTTGCATCACTCTCATTTCTCTTCTCAATTTTTCCTCTACTTCTCTAAGTTGCTTTTCCAACTCCTTTTTGAGCTCTTCCATGGCCTGAGATCAGTTCATGTTTTTCTTGAACACTTTTGATGTAGGCTCCTTGACTTTGTTGACTTCTTTTGGCTGTATGTTTTGGTCTTCTTTGTCACCAAAGAAAGATTCCAAAGTCTGAGTCTGAATCTGACTCCGTTTTCGCTGCCTGTTCATGTTCCCAGCCAACTACTTGACTCTTGAGCTTTTTGTCAGGGTATGACTGCTTGTAGAATAGAGAGTACTTTGTCCCAAGTTTTAGGGGCTGCACTGTTGTTTCCAGAGTTATTTCTACAAACCAAGCTCCTCCCTGAAGAACCGTCAGCCTGGATTGTGACTGAGATCTAAGCAGGCTCTGCACTCCCACTCAGATCTGCCACTTAATTCCTCCCACCACGTGGGCCTGGGGCCAGAAGCAACTTCAGCTGTAGCTCTGTAAGCCACCTCAAAGCTGCACCACCTCTGCTATCCCCAGGATGGTGGCTAACTGTGAACTCCTTTCACTCTGTCCCCGTAGTTTTTTCCCACTAACCTTCTCTGTTGTCTTTGATGTTTGTGCGTTGAGAAGTCTGGTAACTGTCACAGCTCACTGATTCAGGGCACTATGGCCTGTTCTGCCTGGCTCCTGGTCTGGTTGGTCCGGGCCCAGCCCACGCTGAGCTCTGCTTAACTCCCAGCATGGTGAGATAGACCTTACCCAGCGACCATCCAGGCTGTCATGGGCTGGAGTCCTGCTTCCCTCTGCTATTTCATGGGTTCTGCAGTTATAGAATTCATTCAGAGTCATTTTTAGTAGGTGTTTGGAGGGTCCTGGGGGAGAGCTTTAGGCAAGTCCCTGCTTTCCAGCTGCCATCTTGGCTCCTCCCCACTCAGATCTTTTTAATCCAGCCCCAGTACTCTATCCACTGTGCCACCTAGCTACCCAATTACTAAGGGAAATAAGTCAGCATTACTCTGAATTGCTATTAGTTTACAACAAATAAAGTGGGAAATGGAATAAAATATTTGAAACAGCAAAGAAATCCAGTTTGTACTTCCAAACAACATCCTACTATAAGTACCAGGTTACACATGTCCCGCATAACTGAACCATGAATGACTGCCTTGCTCTCTATGATACTCCAGGGAGTCATCAACCTTCTATAAGTTCCCTCTTTCTTTCTGAAGCAGCACTACTTCATTCTAGAGGGATATGTATTTTTGATTTTGTGTATCAGCAATTAGTTCTGATACCCATTCATCCACCAGAGAATTCTGACTTTCGTGAAGTTGATATGTTTCAATGAGAGCTGATCATGTGATCTTATCAAACGGAGTCAATTTTACACAAGTTTGCTTGGAAGCTGTATGAAGTCCTTTTAATTGTTCGCACAAAATCAATAAGCAAATACTCCATAATATCTAGCATATAATGCATAAAAAAATCAAGAAAATACCTACCACATATCTGGGAACCTCCTGATCTCCTAATCTCCTAAATATTTTAAATTCCCTAAAAATAGGATTTAACCAAATTAAGAAGTTCTAGGAAATGTTCACTTGCTTTTTTTGTTGTTTTTTTTGGGGGGTGGGGTTGGCAGGGCAATTAGGTTTAAGTGACTTGCCCAAGGTCACACAGCTAGTAAATGTGTCAAGTGTCTGAGTGTGGATTTGAACTCAGGTCCTTCTGACTCCAGGGCCAGTGCTGTACTCACTGTGCCACCTAGGTGCCCTGGAAATGTTCACTTTCAATCTCCCCTGGGCAGGCAAAAAAGTTTAACAGCATAGTTCCCAAAGAATATTCAATTGCTGTTCCCAAAAGGTCTAGTCACTGTACCACTGAATTGCTGAAGGAATTCTGAACCTGGAATTCACAGCACAAGGGATGGATTTGGGATCCAGGCACATTTGGGATTCAAATTTAGTCTGGTACTTGGAATTAATCTCTCACCTCTTCAGATTCAGCTAGTCTATCACTGAGCAGGGTGAATGGTTTCAGGGGATGGTCCTGATTAGAAGTCTGTTGATGCCATTGTATCCCAGTGTCCCTTCTCTTCCTTTAATATGTCATACACTCACACACACACACAGACACACACACACACACACACACACACATATATACACCATATCAGCTATGTTTTATTATTCTCTGTCTCTAGTCCCTGGACAATACTCTCTTAACAGGAAAACAAAGTGAAGATAAAACTGCAAAGCTGAACTGAATTAATCTAACAATTTAAAAAAATAAGACTTTCAGCAAAAGGAAGGACTTCAAGTCATATATTATTTACCAAAAAAATACACTTGTGTATGTCCTTATTTCAATTTTTTTTTGTAAAAATGTATTTTTGGATTCTGTATTTTAATCCATTCTGCTATCCATTTCTATTTTATGGGTGAGTTCATCCCATTCACATTTACAATTATGATTACTAAATTACTAACTATGTATTTCCCTCCACCCTATTTTCCATTTTCCTGTTTATCCTTCTCTCTCTCTCTCTTTCTCTCTCTGTCTCTGTCTCTCTCTGTCTCTGTCTCTCTCTGTCTCTCTCTCTTTCTCTGTCTCCCTCCCTCTCTCTCTCTCTTTTATTTTGTCCCACCTCAAAAGTCAGCTCTACTTCTGACCACTGCCTCCCTTAATCTTCCCTCTCTTTTATCAGCAGTTCCCCTTTTCCTTTAACCCTTTCCCCTCTTACTTCCCTGTAGGGTAAGTGAATTTCTATACCCAACTGAGTATTTTTGTTACCCTCTCTTTGAGCCAATTCTGATGAGAGGTGAGAGGACAGTTCAAACATTGTCTGCCACCACCCCCATCTTTCTCTCTAATGAAAAAAGCTCTTCTTTTTGTTCTTTTCTGTGAGATAATTTCCCTCTTCTTCCTCTCTCTTCCCCTTTCTTTCAGTACGTCCTTCTTTCTCATACTTTAATTTTATTTTTTTTAAATCATCCCGTCACAGTCAATCCATACCCTTGCCTTTTGTTTATGTATACTCCTTTTAACTGCACTAATAATGATAAAGTTCTTAAGAGTTACAAGTGTCAACTTCACATATAGGATTGTAAACAGTTTAACTTTATTGACTCCTTTGTGATTTCTCATTCATGCTTACCTTTTTTGCTCCTCCTGAGTCTTGTATTTGAAAATCAAATTTTCTATCCAGCTCTGGTCTTTTTATCAGGAATAGTTGAAAGTCCTCAATTTCAGTAAATGTCCATTTTTCCCTTATAGGATTATGCACATTTTTGTGGAGCAGATTATTCTTGGTTATAATTCTAGCTGCTTTGCCTTCCAAAATATTGTATCCCAAGTACTCTGATCCTTTAGTATGAAAGCTGCTCCTGTGATCCTGACTGTGGCTCAACAATATTTGAATTGTTTCTTTCTGGCTATTTGTGCAATTATTTTCTCCTTGACCTGGGAGCCCTGGAATTTGGCTATAATATTCCCGAGTGTTTTCATTTTGGGATCTCTTTCAGGAGGTAATCCCATGAATTCTTTTAATTTCTATTTTACCCTCTAATTCTAGGATATCAGGGAAATCTTTCATGATAATTTCTTGAAACATGATGTCTAAACTCTGTTTTTGATCATGGCTATCTCATAGTCCAATAATTCTTAAATTATCTCTCCTTGATCTGTTTTCCAAATCAGTTGTTTTTCCAATGAAATATTTCACATTTTTTTCATTCTTTTGACTTTTTTGTTTCTTGATGTCTCTAGGAATTATTAGCTACCACTTGTCCAGTTCTAATATTTAAGGAATTATTTTCTTCAGTGAGCTTTTGTACCTGTTTTTTTTTTCATTTGGCCAGTTCTACTTGTTAAGGTGTTCTTTTCTTTAGTGAACTTTTTGTACCTCTTTTTCCAGTTGGTCAGTTATGCTTTTTAAGAAGTTCTTCTCTTCAGTGGATTTTTGTGCCTTTTTTACCATTTGGACAATTCTGTCTTTTAAGGTATTTTCTTCAGTATTTTTTTTTTGCTTCTTTTACCAAGTTGTTGACTCTCTTTTTATGGTTTTCTTGAAGCCCTCTCATTTTTCCCCAGTTTTTCCTCCACCTATCTGATTTTCAAAATCTTTTTGAGCTTTTCCAGGAATTATTGTTGAGCTTGTGTCCAATTCTCTTTTTTTCCTTTGAGGCTTTGTTTGTAACTTTTTTGACGGTGTGTCTTCTAAATTTGTGTCTTGATCTTCCCTATTACCATAATAACTTCTTATGGCCAGGTTCCTTCGTCATTGTTGTTGTTTGCTCATTTTTCCAGTCTATTTCTTGACTTTTAACTTTATATTAAGCTGGGCTCTGCTCCCAGGGTGGAGGGGGCACTGTCCCAAACTTAAGGTTTTTCATGCTACTGTTTTCAGAGCTAGTTCTGAGGGTCTGTAAGTTTTTGGTGCTTCCAAAGTGGTATGATCTAACAAGTAGTGTGGTCATTGCTTCCCAGGCCTGTGCTCTGGTCTTCACCCAGGGAGGGTCTTTGTTCCCCTGTAGCCACAAATGCCATTACTCCTTTTGGCCCTGCAACAATAACCTTTGCCCCTGCTCTCTTATAGCCTTGGAACCGAGACCAGGACCCTGCTCCCTTGTGAGTAATCACAAGCACTCTTCTCCACTTTGAAACTACGACCAGAGCCCCTGTTCCCCTGACCCTAAGACCTGCTGCTGCATTGCCAGAACAGCCTGTGCTACACTCTGGGACTTACTACCACCTTGGTGTGACAGACATTTCCTGCTGACCACCTATGTAACCTGGGCTGGAAAATTGTTTCAATGCAACCTTTTGCTAGAATTCAAACTGGGGAGTTAATTTAAAGTTGTTTGAAGGGGAATTTGGGAGAGTTCAGATGAATTCTATTCCATCATGCTGTCACTACCCTCTCAGAACTTTTGTTGATAACTGGTCCCTCAAAATTACTTGAATTTACTTACTGATTTTTCAAATAGAAATACTTTGCTCCCTCTGACTTGACCTAAGGATTCCCTGGAAAAGAATATTTTCCTCATCCACACCTTGCATAATAATTTGTTGACTATACCTCTGTTTGGACAATTATGCTGGACATCACCTTAACTTCAATTCAGTTTTAGCAACCCATAAAGGAAGATAAGGGCTTCCCACGTAGCCTGACATTTTTCAGCTCTCCTCTGTCAGAAGTGGATTATGTACTCATATTCAGAAATGCACAGCTTCCTTTTGCCTACATTGGCTTTATAAACATGAGATCACCTTAAGGATTATTCATCAAACTCCATTTGCATTTCCTTTTGTATTAATCATCTAGCACAGAAACCTAAATTCTAAAGACCCAACCTATTCATTAAAGTGGAATGAAAAAAATCTCAACAAAGAATTGAACTGAACCAAAAATACCATTCCAGTATTTTTTTAATACTTCATTTCTAAGTGTAGCCTTTTCCTTTATCATTCATGTACATTCCCCCTTCTCTTTAAATAACTACTTCTCTAGCTATTGATGATACTGAAAGTGAGTCAGTCTGGGATACTTTAAGCACATCTGTATACCCTTAGTTTTCTCCCAGCCACCTTTATGCTTCCTTTCATCATAGACTCAAACCACTTTAGAGCAGACATCTTAGTCTAGACAAAGGGTTGAATAGGAATACTACACAATTACTGCAGGAAATTCTCTTGCAATTATTTATAGTTCTTAAGTATATTTAGAAGACTTCAAAAACAAAGATCACAGATGAAACTTTGTAAGTGGCATTTACCCTTTCTAATTTGCAGTGGATTAAAAAAGATGGTGTAAGTTACAAATAAACATTTATAAAGCAGAGCAATTGATGAAATTAAGAATTGAAAGGATAACAGAAGAACTAGGAGCAATCAACAGAAATAAGGAGAATGAACGATGCAGTAGGAATTGAGGCAGAGAAATCAATGTGGACCGTCAAGAGCCTTCACTCCCACAACAGGAAATTTTTCCTGAGTCCTCCCTAATGTCTTATCTTCTCCATCTACCCTTCCTTCACACCACTCCAAAGAAATCCTCCTGCCATTGTTAACAAGCCCCACTTCATCCTTCATCTACTTTCACAGTTTTTCCATTATCTGGTATTTATTCGAATACAGTTTTTTTTTCCTAAATACAATATATCTCTTGGCACCCGCATATCCCTTACTTGAAACCAGCACTTTCAGAACTTCCCTTGACCATTATAATTCAACAGCCGCCTCTCTTTTTATGTTCCCTGTCCAGATCCTTGTGGCTATCATTATGTTACTCTCTCCATCCTCCTCAATAAGTTGGCCTATCTCACAATCATTTCAAACATCCTCATATCCCAAGTTTCTCAATTTCTGTGACTCCTATGATCCGTCTCCAGTCTATCCTAACAATGTAAAGAACCACCAGTTGCCATCTGCACACACACACACACACACACCCCAAACACTACCATAAAAAAACAACCAGCTAATTCTGACCTGTGTACTGGGATTCCTATTCCCAATATAGGTGCAAGAGAAGTAGAAGTATAGAATTCAACTAAATTTATCAAACAGTTATCAAGCACCCAGTATATCTTAAGCCCTGAATTTGGCATCGGGGATGCTAAGATGAAATAAGACATAAATCCTGCACTCAAGGAGCTCATAGTCTAAAGTAACAACTAGGCAAATAATGTGGAAGAATATGGTAAATTCAAAGGAAAGGTCGAAAAAAGTGCCATGAGATATCTGAGAAGAAAGAGGTCATTTCCAGAAGGTAAATCCAATCTAATAAACAGTTGTTGAGCAACCCTACCAAGAGCACAGCACTGTGTTAGGTCCTGATGAAAGAAAGGGAAGGACAGGAAGGAAGGAAGGAAGAAAAGAAGGAAGGAAGGAAGGAGAGACAAAGAGAGAGACAGAGAGAGATCAGACTCCTCAAAAATCTTACATTCTAATGTGAAATCAGGAAGTTTTTTATAGACATGTCCTCCAAATTTGGTGTTTAAAAAAGAGAGAGATGTCCATGGGCAGAAAAGGGATAGGGAGAGAAGTGAGATAGAAATAAGAGAAAGAGGAATTTTTTTCTCTTATAGCCTAAAAGTATTATAAGATTTCATTACTTATAATTTTTATAGAAATTATATATTGACATGACTCATTTAACCAGTTTTCCACATTTTCAACAGAATTTGTACTTTGTTGATCCAGATGCACCAGAATGATACGCCTGACTGCAATTCATAGGACAAATGCAATAAAAGTTGGTTTGTCGGTTCTACTTTTAAAAATTTTTATTAACATTTTTAAAAAATTTCTGATGACCTAGTTCCTTCCAGCCAATGTAATTTCTTTCTGGCTATGATCTCATTTTATTTTTCATGACAGACGTGTAATGGATGAGCCATACAGTAGATAGTTCGCATTAGGGATAAAGGAAACCCATGTTTCAATTGTTGTATAGTTCTTTCATCCCACCCATCAACTAATACTAGGAGAGATACTTATTTTATTCAATGAAATCATTTTCTATCAGTGGGTTTTGAAGAGGGATTTAAAGAAAAAGTGGTAAGTAGCATAAAGAGATATTTCCATGTGCAAAGAAGAAGAGGGCACAAAGTTAAGTCAGAGCCAAACCTTTAAATACATCGGAGAAAGAGTGAAAACAGCAGAAACAACTCAAAGGGGAAGAAGAGAGCTAGACAGAGTAACTGAGAAAGCAGGAAGGCAGCAAGAGAAAAATAGGAGGAAGGAACTCACACTGGGAAACACCTGCAAAAAACATCTGTAGACAATTCTGAATCCTAATTAGGAAACATGATTTTTGCCCCCAGAGTCAAAAAGAGACTTTGACTACCTGTAGTTGTTGCAGAGCACAACATACCATAAAAACCTACTCCTAATAGCTACACAACAATCCCAGTTCAGCTCACCTAGCAGAGAAAAGGTGATAAGACATTTAGCATTGGTAGAAGTAAAAGGGAGTTCTTTGATCTATCACTTTCTATGTAACACACTGCTGACAGGCAGCATGTGATAGTCAAACCAGCTTTGAATTTGGAATCAAGAGAGCTTGGGCTCAAAATATGGCTTTTTCTTGTGACCTTGGGCAAGTCCTTTGACCCCTTTGGACTTTAGACTCCCCATCTTTACAGATTTCTACAATGAGGGTACAGGAGCAAGTGATCTCTGAGGTCCTTTCCAACTCTAAGTCTCTGATCCTGTGAACATACTTGCCTTATATCTTTCTCTATTGTCAGTCAAAGTAAAATAAAATATTTGCTTCCAAGAACAGAAAATAAATGGGTCTAATCTACTTTTCAAAGAACATTTTTTTAATCTAAGTCTAGGAAATCATGTAAAGACTCCCAACATCTTGCACCGTCAGAGTGGCAATAAACATACTAGTAGTTATGACAAAGGTACTAACAGCTGGAGGAGCAAGCTCGTGGAGCACACAAGTGGCTGTCTAAGTAGTGATACTGATGATCAGGTTGGCCACCTGGAAGACTGAACAAGTCATTAGTGGACACAGCTGTGAGACTTATCACCATCTGCTCCCCCATATCTTTCCTCCTCTATACCCTTCCCTTCCAGTGCTTCTTATAATTCCATTTACAGCTCATTCAGTCCTAATGTAGTGGAGAGAAAGTATAATAACATGAAAGACAGATACAGACAGATAAATCCTACAATGAAAAGATAATTCTTTATATTGACAAGTGAAGTCCATAGTTAGAAAATTATTATGTCCATTTCTAGGCAGGGGCTACTTTTTTTTTTGCCCTTGTCAAATCAGTTTTTCAGATAAAGTCTGCACTTTTACCACCAGCTCCCACCCATACAAAGTTCCCCCTAAGCAATTTTAAAAGGTATTTTGATTGAGAGGCTAAAAATCTCTAAATATGAATACCACCCCTGCCCTCAAAATAGGCCACTAATAATACTTTTAGGGGGAATGAATGCTACACAGAAATGAATTTACTGTGGCATTGACAAATCAGTCTGATGACTACTCAAAGCCACTCATAGAGACAATCCTCTCAAAATCACAAGCTCATCCACTCATGGACAGGAAATATGAAAGAAGCAGGGGTAGCCAGGAACCTAAAAATTCACCTAATTACAGCTTCCAGAACTAAATTCCACATTTCTGGGATCTCCATGACACCAAGGCAGAGGAAAATTTCTTTACCTTCCCCATCCCCCACTAGAGTGATAGCTTATTACCTCGAAACCCATAACCAAGAGAATTCCAGCCAGAAGCTATCTCTACTTTTAAAGACACCAGCACTTCTCTCCCTCTCTATTGTTGCTGGGCAGGAGAACAACAATGGGACCACTTACAGTCTACCTTGTCATATTAGATGCTATGTGGTCTCAGCTATAGATCACCACATGGCTGTAAGCAGTCCTAAAGTTTCCATCCAGTTGACCAAAATTAGGCATGGAATATTTTGTTCATATTCCATGGGGTGGCATTCATTACAGTAGAATAACAGAACCATAGAATCAATAAATTCTATTAAATTAATAGAATCTAGCAATGGATTCTACTGAGTTAATAGACCCTATTGATTCTAAGATTCTAAATAACTTTTAACTTAGCTGTTGGGACTCTAAATACTTGTACAATGAGTTATAACTCAATGTGATACTAGAGAAACCAAATCATATCAATCCTGACATCCTTCTTATAAGTTCAAAAGAGAGCGTAATTTGGAACTACGCCCAAAGGGCCACAGGAATGTTCATACCCTTTGACCCAGCAATACCACTTCTAGGGTTGTATACCAAAGAAATCACACAAGCGGGAGAAGGACCCATATGTACAAAAATATTTATAGTGGCTCTTTTTGTGGTAGCCAAGAATTGGAAATCAAAGGGATGCCCATTAATTGGGGAATGGCTGAACAAGCTGTGGTATATGAAGGTAATGGAATACTATTGTGCCATAAGAAATGGGGATGATACGGACTTGATAACAACCTGGAAAAACCTACACAACATAATGCTGAGTGAGCAGAGCAGATCCAGGAGAACATTATACACAACCACAGATGTATGGATTCCGTGAGGACCAACCCTGACAGACTTCGCTCTTCTCAGCAACACAAGGTGCAAGGACAACTCCAAAGGATCCACGATGGAGAATGCTATCTACATCCAGAGAAAGAACTATGAAGTTTGAATGCAGATTGAGGTACACTTCATGCTCGCCTTTTTCTCTTCTCTTTTGTTTTTGTTTTTGGGTTTTTTTTTTTTTGGTTCTGTTTCTTCTTTCTCATGATTCATTCCATTGGTCATAATTCTTCTCCACAACTTGACTAGTGTATAAATTAATTCAATGCGAAGTTATTCATGGTAGTTATATGAGATTCCATGCCATCTTGTGGAGGAAGGGGGGAGGGAGGGGAGAAAATCTGGAACTCAAAATTATGTAGAACCATCTGTTGTAAACTAAAAATAAAAATAAATAATAATAAAAAAAAATTTTTAAAAAGAGAGAAGGACTTTGAAGCTAAAAAGAAGGATGGCTGACAGATTCTCTTTGGAGATGCAATAAAGGAGTTGGCTGAGGTGATTTAAAAAAAAATACAACTAAAATCAACAAAAAGACATTTGATCATCTGAAACTCAGTGTTTATGATAAATGTTTGCAGAAAGACCAACAAGAAGTGAATTACAGCTCATGTATCACAATCTATTGCATAAAATGAAATTCTATGTAAAGAAAGTCTATTAAAACTTTGATACAACCCTCCAGATTAAATTAATATACTCTGATATATGGTGAAATGCAAAAGTGAAAACTGGGGAGAATGACAAAAATATGTCAAAAATATGCACCAGGAATAAGGAATAAGAAATGTCAAATAATTTTAAATTATAGAGAAGTCTCATACTTACACATGAACATTGCAAAAAAGGACTGAAAACAAAATAATATCATAAAATGAACTGGTTATATTTAAATGAAAAGAAACAACTCATTACTAATATAGGAGTCATTCCTGAATCAACTGTATTCAGATAGATTATTGATTTGTTAGAGCAAAAATTAAATTACCAAATACAAAACTATAAGAAAGAATGAAAATGCAAAAAGCATATGTTGGATGATTAAAATAACTATGTCTTATTTAAACAAGTTATTGATGTTTTAAAAGTGGGATATGCGTAGAAAAAAACAGACACCAACTAAAATAATCTTATACCAATGCACATTAATTTAACCAATATAAATTAATTGTCATTGTAAGAAGGCCAAAAGAGCCTACAAATTACCTTGGTAAAGATCAGATTTGGTTATCAAGAGACACGGCAGCCAAGAATAGCACGTGCTTAGATTATAAACTCATTTGTAAAATTTAACCAGAAGAATGGTGAAAGATTATGAGCAGTATCCCTCACAAGAGAAAGGACTAGAGACTAAAGCCAATGTAAAGAATACTTGGTATAAATGACGTAAATGAAGTCATTTGAATAGCATTTAAGAATGGCAGCATAAGAAAGACAACAGAAGAAAGATGGAAAAGATCTGCAAAACATTTTTATAACATATCAATTCCATCATCAAAGACAATGGAATCACCAGACTTGAACTCTAAAAATCACTGTTCCATATTGAAAAGGACCTTGGTGATCATCTATTCCAACCCTCTCATTTTACAGATGAGCAAGCTAAGACCCAGAGAGGTTAAATGATTTGCCAAAGGTCATTCGAGTAGCAAGTTTCGGAACTATTTGACCTTAGGTTCTCTAGACTATAAATTCAGCACCATTTCCACTGAAGCACATTGAAGTGAAAAATCATACTAAAGGAAATAAAAACAAGAAATTCAGCTGGACTAGGCCAACTGTACTTAGAGGAGATCCTTTTTAGGATTATAAAACCAAAGGTATTAAAGAATCAATTCATAAAATCTCTTAAGGAGAAGATATCAAAAGTATGGGGGGGCTGGCATCTTGAGTCATATTAATGCCAAAAAAGTAAACTAAAAGAACACCTAGTCTAAATGCCTACTTACCCATCTGTGTAACAATTTCATTAGAACCATCTCTAGACACACTGAGGGCCTCCTTAATTAAGATTTTAGGAAATTAAGGGCTTTTGCAAATAATATCCTACAACAGAACATATTTTACCATCACACAACTGAATAAAAGATGTCAAGATAGAAGATTCAAATAAACTTATTTTTGTTCACTTTATATAAGCAAGGATTTAACTCAGTAGTCAGCCAATAAACATTTAAGTGACTGCCATGTGCTAAGTACCATGCTAAGTGTTGGAGACGTAAAAAGAGGCAAAAGACAGTCTTAGCCCTCCAGGAGCTCACATTCTAATTGGGAGACAACGAGGAAACAAACATACACAAAGAAGTTTCATACAAAATAAATAAGAAATAATTAAGAGAGAGAAGATACTAGAATTGAGAGATTGAGAAAAGCTTACTGTAGAAAATGAGAATTTAGTTGTGACTTGAAGCAACCCATAAAAACCAAAAGACAGTGATGAGGAAAGAGACTATTCCAAGCATTGGAGACAGCCAGAAAAAAAAATGCCTAGAGACGAAAGATAAAGTATCTTATTGTGGAACAGCAAAGTGTCCCTGGACCACATATGGCAAGGAGTAAGATTAAGAAGACTGGAAAGGTAGAAGGGGGCTAGATTATGAAGTGCTTTGAATATCAAATACAGCATTTGTATTTAATTCTAGGTTTAATAGGGAGCCACTTGCGTTTAGTAAGTGGGGAGGGGGGGTGGAGGAGTGGCATAATTGGACCAGCACTTTAGGATAATCACTTTAGTGCATTGATTGAAATAGGAAGAGACTTGAAGCAGGCAGACCCACCAACAAGCTATTGCAATAGTCCAGACCTGAGATGGTAAGGGCCTGCACAAGAGTGGTGACAGTGTCAGAGAAGTGAGAATATTTGATATCTTTGAAAGATTAAATCAGCAACAGATCAGATATGGGGGGTGGGGTGAGAGATAGTAAGGAGTTGAGGATGAGACCTATGTTGTATGCCTGAGGGGCTGAGGGGGTGCCTTTTTCCTCTACAGTAATAGAGAAAGGGGGAGGGTTTAGGAGGAAAGGTAACAAGTTCAATTTTTGACATATTGAGTTTAATGTGTCCACTGGACATCCTGTTCAAAGTGCATGAAAGGCAGTTAGAGATGCAATATTGGAGGTCAACAGGGAGGGTTAGGCAGAATACTTAGATTTGAGAATCATCAGCATAGAGATGGTAATTAAATCTAGGAAAGCTGATGAAATTACCAATAAAGTAATAGAGAGAGGGCCCTGTACATATGATACACCTATTTTTAGAGGATACGATCAAAAGAAACTGAGATGGAGTGGTCAGGGAAGTAGGAGGAGAACCAGGAGAGAATGGTATCTCAAAAGCCTAGACAAAAAGTGAAAAAGAGAAGAGGGTGATCAATAGTGTCAAAGACTGCAGAGAGGCTGAGAAGAATAAATACTGAGAAAAGAATTTCATCCTGGATTTGGCAATTAAGAGATCATCCGCAACTTTGCAGAGAGAAGTTTTAGTGGAATGACGAAGTCAAAAACAGATTACAAGGGATTAAGAAGAGAACGAGAGGAAAGTGGTGGCTCCTCTTGTAGATGGTCTTTTAAAGAAATTTAGCCACAAAAGGCAGAAGAGATATACGATGATAATGAACAGACATGGAAGGATAAAGTAAGGGGTTTTTGAGGATGGGAGAGATTTGGGCATGTTTATAGACAGTATACAAGGACCCACTAGACAGGGAAATATAATAAAAATAAATAAATAAAAATAAAAATCTTTTAAAAAAATAAGATAAAAAATAATAAAATAATAAGTGGGGATGACAGAAAGGGCACTCTGTTGGAGGAGACATGATGGAATGGGATTGCTCTTGGAGACAGAGTGGTCAGCCTTTATAAAGAATAAGGCTACCACTTCACATGAAACAGGGATAAAGAAGAAGGTAATGAAAAGAGGCATCATTCTAAACGATAAGGGAGAAGTAAGAAGGAGATTATAGTGTCACAAGTAGTTTTATAATAACTAAGGAAACAAAGTCCAAGCAATGTGATTTGTTAGCAAGGCACACAAGTGCAGAACAAAACAGGTCCAGGGTCCCTCAGTAGGCACAAGGACCCCAAAGTGAGATTTACAAAGGGTTTTTTTTAGTATATTAAAGCAAAATGACTATTTTCAGTAGTTAACATATTTAGATTTAGGGACTTTCCAGAGTTCAGGGATTCTGACTGTTTGTATGCACTGCATTCTTCAAAACAGTTAGCAACACAATAATAAATGATTTCCCTGAAATTATGTGACTTGCAAGAAAACTAAACTTAACTCAGGAGAAGGAGACTTAACTCCAGCAGCTATAGAAAATGTCAATAATGATACAAAATGGAGTTGGTTTGGTTCTCTCAATAGCAAATGGCTTTGTTTCTGTAAATATGAGACTAGGTTCTCAGCTGAGATGAGAGAAGAGAAGCCATGGAAGGTTTGAAGAGGAACAAAAAAGTTTGGAAGAGCTACTGTGGAGAGTGGGATAGTGAGCTGATAGTGGAGAAATAAGATTGCTTAACAGCAGTGAGGACCATTTGATATTGTATAACATAAAGACCAATTTTGAATGGTTGATTTTCTCTACTTTCATTCAGTAGCATGTGTGTAGGAGTGAAGGCTGTAGATTGGGGGAGTGATTAATGCTGAGGCTTGGCAGGGGTCAATTGATAATATGATAAGGGGACTAGGGCCTCAGGGCAGCTAGGCAGTACAATGGATAGAGTGCCAAGCCTGGAGTGAGAAAGACTCATCTTACTGAGTTCAAGTCTAGTCTCAAATACTGATTAGCTGTGTGACCCTGGCCAAATCACTTAACCTTATTTGCCTCAGTTTCCTCATCTGTAAAATAAGTTGGAGAAGGAAATGGCGAATTCTAATATCTTTGCCAAGAAAACCCCAAATGGGGTCATGAGGAGTCAGACATGACTGAAAAGCAACTGAACTGAACTGAACTAGGGACTCAAGAGAAGAGGATAATATAGAATTGAATTGGTTCACAAGGAAATTAAGATGGGAAAAATAGGAGAAAGTGGCAATTACAGAGCTGATGGCCTGAGAGAGAACTGAGTGGTCAAGGGATTGAAGGTCACAGTGTGGAGGAAGAGTAGTGTTTCGTAAGGAAGGCAGAGGAAGAGTTGGAAAGCCAATAGACTGTGGTCAGATAAAGGGATTTCAGAACTGATGAACATGGAAGTGATACATTAATGAGAGATGGCAAGATCAAAGGTGTGATCATCTTTGTGTAGGGCTGAGGTGGGATAGAAAGTGGGCATGGAAATGAGTAGGTTGAGGAGCTGAATAGCACCAGGATTTTGTTTGGATGGTAGATATGAATTGCATGAACTTCAAAAGAGATACAGTTACTGAGCGATAAAGGAAGAGGGAAAACATGGGAGTACCAAAGGGGAATAAGGAGTATATCAACTCCTCTACCTCAGCAGAGGGAAGTAAGTAAAGGCATAGCCAGTACTGGAAAGGGTAGACAGGAAAACTTTGTCATCAGGCAGAAGCCAGGTTTAGTAGCTAGATGAAAAGAAGTAGAAGTTAAAGATTGGGATGAAGGGAAGTTTCTTGAGTATGGAATAGGCAAACCAGAACACTCAGGAGATGGGGTGGGTGGTATTTGGGTGAAACTTTGGGGTGGGAGAGTTGAGGAGGATGGGAATAAGGAGTCAGGTGGGGTGATGGAAAATGGGGTTTGAATGATGACCTACAGGTATCTATATTGTGGTTGGGAGATAAGGCTGGCAAGAGGAGGTAGAAGTTGACTTCACTGGTACAGATGGAAGTTGCTTCCACAGTTTCTTAACAGTCTTCTCTCAGAGGACAGTTATAGCAGGAGATGGGGTCAGAAAAAGGTCTCCCTTCTCTTTTTACCTGAGACGTGATATCAGGTATACAAAGGAGAAGGCAGAAGTCTCTGAGTAGTAGCCAATAGTTGAAGTAAAACAAAATACTATCTTAAAGGCTTTCTTCTAACAAAGGGTCTCAAATGTATATGTCAAAATTACATAAGATTACTTGAAAGATATAATAACAGATCATGAATATTCAATGATCAGCTGATCATTAATATTAGTCAAGGCATAAAACAAGATGTATCTCTGCCAAAATAGTTGCCACGCTTATGAGAAAGATCAAGCAGAATCCATGTTAAAGAGGAATTCCCTATAAGTAGTAAGTTCCTCCAAATGCTTCTGTAGGCATAAGAAATTGTTCTAATGGCATCAAACCCTAAATTATTGTAGAATTTCCTTAACAAAATGAATAACTACTCAAAAGGATTTGACCTGATGATCCAAGTGGATAAAATATGGCTATTGTCAAGATTATGATGTGAAGTTGGATGAAAAACAATAGCAATAATCCATCAGTGGAACACTCATATTAATGAGATCACAGATTTCAATATGTTCAAGGCAATGGGATTTTTCCCTTTGGACTTTTGTTGGGGGGGGGGAGAAGAAAAAAATAAGAGAAAAAGAAGAATATGTTACAGTGAAGTAGGGGGAAGAAGAAATGAGATATTTACCTATCTGCAGTGTATGTCAACCCATTCATTCTAGTATGTGACATTGTCCTTCATCCTTCCCATTTAGCATATCTCAACAAATATTTATATACAGACATTACGGACAGCTATCTACTCATTGGTGAATAAAACTGTATACTTGGTCTGGAGCCTACCTCCTTCAGTTGATTAGAGAGAGGAACTAATTAATAAGATATATTTAATATCTTCTACTTTCTGCGTTCACTTAGGGCTAACGTTTTTAGGTCCTGAAAGATAGTCAGTCATCATTTGTTGCTGCTAGTTTTACACTCCTGTTTTCCTTATTTTCTTCTTTGCTTTGGTTAATACAAGCCATCTGCACCTCTCATCCTATGTGTTTAAATAAACTACCTAATTACATGGTTTTGCATTTTTATCCTTTATTCTTACAGCTACTATTTATCATTTCCCTCAAAATTAAGCAACTACCCTTTAAAAGGTCATTGCTGATGCTTAAATGTGCTGTCCTATGTTAGTGCTGCCTAATATCAACTGTACTAACAGTTGGTATAAAGTGTAATCAAATCAAAAGTCGTTATGCCTTTTAGTTGCTTTTTAACAGCATAACACAGCATAATGGGGCTAGAATAAAGAAAAGTCAACTAAGTTACCCATTACTTGAAGAAAGAACATTAGACCAGAATCAAGAAGACCTATATACTAATCACAACTCTGCTACTGAATAACTGTATGACTCTGTCATGTTCCCTCTGATCCCTGGTTTCCCCATGTGTGGAATGAAGGATTTGGCCTCAATGCTTGCAAAGATCATTTCAATCTCTGACATTCTGTAAATCTATATATTTGATGAATCTTCTTTTTATATTTTGTGACATCTAAGAAAAGAAAATTCTTTAGAAACTTACAACAGGGTGATGACCATTTAAGCTCATTTTCTTTGGAAGATAGAATTATCATGTAATGGAATATTGGTCTGATACTAATTTTATTGTTTAAGGGACTCACATCATAACTGTTCTTTGATCTTACTTCAGAACTTGTAGTCACTCCCAAGTTTCCTGAATATATAATATCAATTTTTAGCTGCTCGTGTTCCAGGCCAGAATCAGAGAAGTAGATACTTCTTGGGGACATAAACAAGTAGGTGATTTTGGCATCAATATAACCTTTCGTTGGGGTAAACAAGAAAAAAAAATAAATCAATTAGGCTATACTTTCACCACTGGAGGAACTGTCTCTATCCATGCCAATAAGAACCTTTTTATAACTTAGTAGATAGCTTTAGGGACTTGGTTGAGGATCAGATAAGTTAAGTGACTCATCTAGGGTAACATAGCTAGTAAGTGTCAGTGGTGGAATATGAATTCATATCTTATTAATACCAAGTCCAACACTGCATCCATTGCTCCACAGTGAGTAGGAAATCAAATGCAAAAATGAAAAAGTTTCTGGTATGTTGATCTGCATGTTGTGATATAGACACTGTACTTGTGACTGCATCAACATAGTGAGGAACTTCCTCTACTAATGAAAATTGGCACCTATTCTCCAACCTGGAGTCTTAAAAGTTTCCTGCAAGTACTGAGAGGTTAAGTCACTCACCTAGGGTCACAAACCAAAACATGTCAGAGGCAGAACTTGAACAAAGGTCTTCCTAACTCCAAAGCCACTTCCTATCCATCACCCCATGCTACATATTGTAAGACCTCAATAAATACTTGCTGAATGGCAGAAATGCAATATTTTTATTATCTTTATTATTGTGGATGCAAAGACCCATATAAATGTTAAGAGCAATGAAACCATTTCTATTTCAAACATCATTATTACAGTCATAATTCCTGACAAAAAAATAATTCCATGGACTCTTCCAATTAAATATATAACAATGCGCACAAGGTACAGTCTGTGCTAAGTAGATAGAAATGCAAATCACATATGCCCTACACCAAAGTATCATGCTCTTTTGAAAATACCAGCCTTTGCTACAAGTTATGGTACATTCCTGTAGTCCCCATTGTTGGGGAACCTGAGGCCAGTAGATTGAATTTTGGTTCTGAGATGTAATAGGGAAAGAAGAAAGGAAGGAAGGAAGGAAAGAAGGAAAGGAGGGAGGGAGGAAGGACTCAGTTGCAAGGGAAAAGAATATTTTCAAGTGTGACGACACAAAAATTGTTTCCTTATATTTTCTTGATTTGATATATTAAATTGATTCCCTAATTGATTCTCTATCCCAGTGCTCGTAAGGGCCATTCTAAACCTCCTCTTAGTTCCTCAAGCCTTCCTCACATCCCCTTCCCCACTTGAGGAACTGGCCACATTCTGTACTAAGGAAATACAGATTATTCATTGTTAGTATTCTCTTCTCCTTTTTCAAAACGCTTTGATATCACCCCTCATTCTCTTTTCCTTTACTCCAATCATTACTTAAGTGATGGCTACTCTGTGGAGAGTAACCTCACTATATGTACTATTGATCTCATTCCTTCCCATCTTCCCCAGCAAATTGTCCTCACAATCATCCTCCATCCCTACTTTAATCTTTAATCTCTATTTATCTGCCTGTTCCTTCTCTGCTGCTGACAAAAGGCCTAGATCCCCTTCAACCTTAAAAAATTGAAAAACTCCTAAATTCTACCATCACCTCCAGCTATCATCCTATATCTCACCTCCCTTGCACAACCAACTTTTAAAGAAAACTGTCTACTCTCCTTGTCTCTACTTCCTCTCCTGTTATTCTTCAACCCTTTGTACTCTGGCTTCTGATTTTATGGTTCGACTGACATTATTCTTATTTTTTTATAATTTTCTTTTTTTTTGGAGGGGGGAAGGCAGGGCAATTGGGGTTAAGTGACTTGCCCAAGATCACACAGATAGTAAGTGCATCAAGTGTCTGAGGCTGGATTTGAACCCAGGTCCTCCTGACTCCAGGGCTGGTGCTCTACTCACTGTGCCACCTAGCTACCCCAACTGACATTATCTTTTCCAAAATTACCAGCAATCTCTTAATTGCCAAATCTGACGGCCTCTTCTCAATCTTCATCCTTTTTGACCTCTCTGAAACATTTGAAACTGTTGACCAAACCCTCCTCCATGATACTATGTCTTCTCTGGGTTTTCAAATGTGACCATTTCTCCCTCAATCATTTCGCTGGTTCATCACTCAGTCACACCTCCTAATTCTTTGCATACCCCAAGGCTGTGTCTTGGGTCCACTTCTCTTTCTTCTTCATACTTTTCTACTTGGCAACCTCATCAGTTTCCATGGGTTGGATTAACATCTCTATACAGATGATTCCCTGATCAATCATTCGGCCCTAGTGTATCTCTTAAGCTCCAGTCTAATTCTATGGACATCTTAAAAATATGTCTAATGCAACTCAGATTTGTTTCCAATCCAGTCCCTTTTCCAAATTTTCCTTTTCTTGTTGAGGGTACCACATCCTTTCAGTCAGGATTGTTGTTGACCCCACATTCTCCCTCACCAATTTGTTGCTGTTAAGTCATTTTTCAGTCATGTCTGATCCTTTGTGACCCCATTTGGGGTTTTCTTGGCAAAGATATTAAAGTTTGCCATTTCCTTCTCCAATTCATTTTACAGACGAGGAAACTGAAACAAACAAGACTAAGTGACTTACCCAGGGTTACATCACTAGCAAGTGTCTGAGGCTGGATTTGAACTCAGGTCTTCCTGACTCCCTCAACCCACATCTTCACTTATTTCTTTTACCACAGCATGTCTCACAACTGATCTCTCCTCTCTGACCAATGCATTAATCATCTCTCACCTATTTTAATAGTCTCCTAATGGGTCTTTCTCCTCAGTCCCCTTCACCAAAACAATCTATCTTTACCACAGCTGTCAAAGTAATTCTGATTAAGCACAGGTCTGATCATGTTACTCCCCTACTCAATGCTCCTTATCATCTCTAGTGCTGAATATATCTCCTCTGCCATTTGAAGACCTTCATAACCTGACCCCAACCTATGTTTTCCAGCCTTAGTATACATTACTAAGAGATTTCCTGCACTCCATGGTGCAAGTCAAGCTAACCATTTTGCTATTCCTCATATATGACATTCCAACTCCAGCCTCCATGCCTCTGCATTAGCTATGCCCCAGGTCTGAAATAGACCCCTCTCTATTCACATATGACTCTAAGAATCACTTGTTTCCATCAGATTTCAGCTCAAGTGCCACCTTCTACCTGACCCTAATCAACTCTTCATCCCCTTTCCCCAAAAATTATTTTGTATTTGTTTTTCTTATATTTGTATATACTTATTTACATTTGTGTTACTTCTCCTGATCTAGTGTAAGTTCACCAAGGGCAGGGCCTAGTTCTTTTTTGTCTTGGATTTCCAGTTTTTCACATAGTGCTGGGGATACAATGAGCACCTGGAAAGTGTTTGTTTATTAAATGATTTCTTGATATAGCCCTATAGTTAGCATTTGAGCCTGCAGTCAAATTTCAATGTTGAAATAAAGGCTCAAATTCATGTATTTCAGTGAAAATACATACTATCTAAAATCATATCTATTTTAGGGCTGGAAAGTATATTAGAAGTAATCTAGTTTAATATCTTGATTTTACAGATTTAAAAAAATTCAGAAAAGTACACAATGTCACAAAGTGGTAGGACTTCAAGTTATACCACCTTGCCCTAGGATTATTTCTAGATACTACTTGGGAGTTGGCACTGGACTGTCACAGAAGGGCAGAAATACATTCTTCACTTAGACAATAAATAGAATTTTATCCAATTTAACTTTCACTTTAAAAAAAGTTTTCTATGTCATAGGATTTCCCAAAGGAACACAGGACAAGTAAAGCCCCTGAATCAAATAGCTGTGACAACAACCAGGAGCAAAATACTTTAATTGCATCCTATTAGCACCTGCTGACAGTAAGGTTTATGTGTGTCACTACTTCCTTCTATAACTTAAGGAGCAATTTGTAAAAATCAATATTGTGTCCAGGTTCACTTCCTAATGAATACTGACTGCACCTTCTGTTAAGAGAAAGAGATTTAGGGACCTCAACTATAGCCACATAGGATGACCAGGCCATAATCAAATCACCCAGAGAAATCTGAGCTCTCCCCTAAGATGAGGTTTCTGTGCTATAAAAACAAGCAATAATTTCATATTCATATTCATCCTAAACAACATCATTCTACTTTGGGTTTCCATTTGAGGGAATCAGTCAGGGGAGTTATCAGCTTGAACTTAATAAACATAATAACTTCTACCTCTGTGGCTTCCATATAAAAAAAATATCCTTAGACTAACAGGGTGAAAAAAAAACCAACAACAACAACAAAAAAACAACACTACTCCTAAATTGTCTCCCAATACATACCAGGATGTTTCAATTCTCTATGATTTCATTGATGTGGATCTTCCCTCCAGGGATGCAGATCTCAATACATCTAATCCTATCTTTTCTTTCTGACTGTTGTTCACAATCTTCCAAAGGCTAGCTCTCTATCCACTATTCCATGCTTTCTCTGGCATAAATAATAAGTACTATTTAATATTTTATTTCATTTATTCATTCACACTCATCTCTTAAATTTAGGGTTTTTCTAACAAATTTTATTGCCTCTATTATACATTTTAAAACTTTTCCAAGTTGACAATTTCATTTTAAGGTACAAATTATATTACATAAATAATAACAATTTTAAAAATCATATGATTATATCAATAAATGCATAAAAGCTTTAATAAAGTACAACACTCATTTTTATTAAAAATACTTGAAAGTATAGGTATAAATGGATTTTTCTTTAAATTGATAAAAAGCATTTATCTAAAACCATAAGCAAGAATTATTTGTTATGGGAATAACCTAGAAGCCTTCCCAGTAAGATCAGGTATGAAACAAGGATACCCACTGCCACTAATATTATTAATAATATTGTATTGGAAATCCTAGCAATAGCAATAAGAGGAGAAAAAGAAATGGAAGGAATCAGAATAGGGAATGAGGTAGTAAAATTATCTCTTTTCCAGATGATATGATGATATATTTGGAAAATCCCAATGACTCAGCTAAAAAGTTGGTCAAAACAATAATTTCAGCAAAGTAGCAGGATATAAAGTAAATCCATATAAATCATCAGCATTCCAAGAAAAACCCTGCAAGAAGAGATAGTAAGAGATATCCCATTTAAGATCACTTCAGACAGTATAAAATACCTGGGAGTATACCTGCCAAAACAAACACAGGAACTATATGAACAAAATTATTTTTGAAATCGTACAAATAAAATCAGATTTAAATAATTGGGAAAACACCAATTATTCGTGCATAGGCAGGGTCAATATAATAAAAACGACAATTTTACCTAAACCAATTTATATATTCAATGCTATCCAAATCAAATACCAAAAAATTGTTTTTCAGAACTAGAAAAGACAATAACAAAATTTATTTGGAAGAACAAAAAGTCAAGAATATTGAAGAAACTAATGAAAAAATGCAAAGGAAGGAAGTTTAGCAGTACCAAATCTTAAACTATATTATACTGCTGTAATTATCAAAATTATTTGGTACTGGCTAAGAAATAGAAAGGTGGATCAATGAAATACAGTTGACATATAATTTACAGCAGAAAAAGGAACAAAAATCACATGATAACTTTATTATATATTTAAAAGTGACAGCAAGTTGTATGTAATAGACTTGCAATTTCATGAGTAATCAGCTATTTTTTAAAATTTACTATCATATGGGAATGCTTGTTTTATTATATAAATTAAAAATAAATGTTAAAAATTGCATATACTTTTTGTTGTCTCTTTTTTTAATTAAATTTCTATTTTAGGAAAAATATAGATAAATTGTTTTTTATAAGATCAATCCTAAACATATGAAGTTTACAACCCTGAAAGGTTACTCAAGTAAAGAATATAATGAGTTTTAAGGGTTATTTATTAAATTCTTAAATAACACATCATTAAGAGGTATGTCTCCTCATCTTGGAGGATTATGGGTAAGGAGAGAAATTGTGATATTCCTCTCCTCCCAAAAGCTGTACTTTATAGCTGTAAGAGATAATCCAAAATCATCAAATCATGAATTGTCCAGCTGTGTCTGTAAAGAAGCTTAAAGATTATCTAGTCCAACCTCCTTCTATTATAAATGCAGAAAATGAGGCCCAGAAGGGGAAGGTGGTTTGCCCAAAGTCATTGAATGAATAAGTCTCAAAACAAGAGCTAGAACCTAAATTTTTTGACTGCCAGTACAGGATACACTATTAAACTGAACGGCCTTAGGGTATAATGGAAAGTGTATTAGACTCAGGCCAGGAGCCCTAGGTTCAAGTGCCAACTCCACTACTAGCTTATTTTGGGTCTTTTGACTTTTTGTTTCCCCTACCTTAATTTCAGTTTCCTCATCTGTAAAATAATTTGGAAAAGATTACTTCTAAAATCCCTTTGAACACCAATAGGCTAGGACCATTTCCCTAGTCTGGTATTTTATGTCTTAGGTTTTATCTAATTACCAAAAGCTAAACTATCCCCTCTTCTTAGATCAGGATCCTGAACCCAAGTCTTAGGAGTAACATTGTTCCCAAGACCACTAGTGATGCTTCCAGCCTGGGTCTTATAATCATCATTAAGAGAAGAAATATCTGTGGAAACGGAGCGCACCCTCTTTGCCCCCACCAACACCAGCTGCTGACCAATGACCAATCATGGGCAGAAAAGCTCATATAGTCATAGCACCCAACCCTCCAGAGTATGCGACCTTCTTCCCAACCCTCAAAGCCATCATCTTAGGAAGCTCTTCCTGTAAAGATGCAGCCTGACAACTGTCTCTCCAGGTTTTGCAGTCCCTATCTCCTTAGCAGCCATAGCTACTAAGATGCAGAAAAGAAATCTCTTGCTACCAAAGCTTTTGGCAGTATCAAATGATTCAACATAAGAAACCCACATGATTTTGCCATACAAATGACATTAAAGATGTTGTACAACCATGTGCTCTGCTGTTACATGGTAAGGGTCATTGGACCTTTCCATCTGACTTGGAGCTGAAGTCTTCTATGTGTGTTGTCCACCCCCACCACACACACACCCTCCCATTAGAATGTGATTTTTTTGAGGTCAGGGACTGTCTTGCATTTTTATTTGTACCCCAAAGTTTAAAACAGTGCTTTGCACATATATGCATTTAATAAATTATTTTTCATTATTCATTAATAAGGCAAGTAGGTTGTGTAATGGATAGAGCACTGGGCCTTCTGTCAGGAAGAACTAAGTTGAAATTCAACCTCAAACACTTACTGTCTGTGTGACCCTAGACAAATCACTTGACCTCTATTTGACCAAGTTTCCTCATTTATAGAATGGGGATAATCACAGCACCTACCTCACAGGGTTGTTCTAAGGACCAAATGAGATATTTGTAAAATTCTTGCCACAATGTCTAGCACATAGTAGGTGCTATATAAACACTTATTCCCTTCCAATTGAGTGTTCACTTTTAGCTCTATGTCCCAGGAACCTATGAAAAACCTCAAAGAATAGAGATCTAAATTGCAGAAAATTAAGGGTAATAATTTAGGTGTGAGAAGAGGTGAAAGCAATTGAGTGGTGAAAGCAAAAGAGAACATGGGTTTGCAGTAATAGAATTATAGGATCATAAATATAGAACTAGAAAGGACCTCAGAGGCCATACAATTCAATTCTCCCATTTTACAGATGAGGAGTTTAAGACACAGAGAAGTTAAATGACTTGTCCAAGGTCATTTCAGTAGTAAGCAGCAGAGGCAGAAGTTGAGTAGAAGGTAAAGATACCCTGATTATGGAGTGAGGAAAATATAATACATAAATTATAAATGTATGTCTTAATATGGCAAAAGTAGCCCAGGGTAGAAAGAGTCGGGAAATCCCCATTCTTATTATGATTGTGACATTATTCATTGATGGTGATGAGCATTCAGCATATAAGAAATGATTCTTATCCCTCATCTTCATTGTGGTGATTGATAACACAGAACATCCAACTCAGCTAATATAGGAACACAACTCAACAGAAAGGCCTTGTTTTTACTTAACTAGTATATGCCTCCTCCTTCAACTACTTCCACAAAAATATAAAAAATACAATGCATACTAAACTCCAGATGTAACCAGCATGATGAAAATATGATATGATCATTTCAGAAAAATTGGCTTTGCCCTGATCTCCTCAGCACATAAAACATTTCAAATGATCCTGCTTTATATTTTGGTCAATGGTGGCATGTGATCTTAAAGAGATTTTTTGGCCAACTCTATGAAGCATATTTTGGTCCCCTGCTCTCCATGATTTTTTTATTCAAATTATAGCATTGAGACACCATGGGAATAATCATTGTTTCTAAAGTCGCCTATAATTTCTCTGTCAGCTCCTTTCAGCAGTTCTCATTTGCTTGTGAAGAACAATTTTATGCATCAAGAAAATGAGAAAGATTAACATTTATTCTGTAATACTGTTTTTCTCACATTTCCAGAAAAAAAATTAAATACTTGGCTAATTCTTTTCTGGTGTGAACTTTACTCACTTGTAGAATTAAGTGATACTCCTTCATGCTTAGTTCTGGGACAACTCTGTGAAAACAGTGTTACAGTTTCCTTTCAGCTGGACTAAATTATTCAGTCATGTGGATTTCACCTCGAATTGCACTGTGACAGATTAAAATGGATTTAAATTTCCTCCTCTTCAGCATGCAATGATTTCTTAAATCGTCAATGAACCAGGTTCTAACATCACCTCAAACCAGGGTAACATAAGCACCTTGTTTTTTTAATACCATGAGCTAGGTCCAACACCTAGGAATATGAAAAGCTCTTAAGATTTTTTCCTGTGATAGGAAGAGAATAAAGAGTTTTATAAGCATGTTAAACATAAGCATCCTTCTAAAAAAGGAAAGAGGACACTACTAAGAAATGACTGGGTCCTGAGAAGGGGGAGATTTGGAAGGGGAAGGGGTCGATTTAAACCTAGTCATGTCTGCTTTTGAGAGTTAATCTTGCTGCCTATACTTCACATGGGACTATTTGTTAGCAGATTGCTTCCTATTCATTACAACTCTCGTTTTCAGAAAGAACCACAATTGGCCAAACCAGTAATATAAATGCATTATGTGTTCTAGCCTCCCCCTTTATGATTAATTCTACCAGTGGTACAAATTTGCATGAATGAATGTCAGTGTGTTTTCTGCCCTGAACATTTCCTGCTGGCTTCAGTTCAGCCCTGCTGACATTTATTACAAATAATAGCTAAATATTCCTGATTTAATAGCTACAGTGGCCCCACGTCTGAAGGTGATGTCTGTAATAAAAGCAGACAAGACAAGCTTATAACAAATACTAATCAGATTGTGTTTGCACACATAATGGATAGGCCTCGATACACCAGCAAAATGTGATGGTTGTTTATAAAATGCAGCTGCTAGAAGTCACAGTTCAAGAACATATTGGTTGCTTTATTTCTTTGTTCATTTCCCTTCTTTTTCCATATCCTTAAAACACTCAGGGTACTTACATACAGATCACAATTTAAAGGTTGAATATTATCCCAGTATTTTTCTGGAAAAATAGGATACCAAAAAACAGAGAAAGATGATAGTGTCCTCTTTGGTTTTTTTTTTCATTCCTTCTAAACAAAGAACATTGTCCCTAGATAAGTTCCATTTTTGGAATCTCATTCAAAGATAGCTTACACACCAGATACACTGATTCCAACACAACGCTGTGACTGTCGAAGATTTGTATAGTTTTCAAAGTCTTTTCAACCTGTTGACCTACATACCCTTTCTGAAAGATATTGAGCTAACCTCTCACCCCTCTTGAAGATGATAAAGGAGGATATAAGGTCCAGTAGTGGAAAAAGAGGATAACAGTTAAAAGACATAGTACCAACCAAAGAGGAGTTTAAAAAGCCAGTTAAAAAGCTATTTTCTCCTGCCTCAAGCCTCACAAATTTCCACATGCAGACAGAAGAAGATCCAGTAAGTCCTGTCTTAATTTTGCCAATGAAATTATTTACTATTGGTTGCAAATACTTTTATGAAAATATAAGGGGTTCTTTTAAACAATATGCCTATTTTTCCCATTGATGAATAGGGATAAAGAGAAATCAGAATAATTACCAGATTTTAATGTCTTATTCTTTTCATTATTATTATTATTTGCCAGCATAAACTGTGAGATAGAAAGTATTAGTGATTTACATGTGTGAGCTAACAGAGGAACATAAATTTAGAGCTGGATGTCAACTAATCCCACCCCCTCATTTTGCAAATAAGGAAATCAGGTCCAGGAAAGTCAGCCTACCTAAATTACAGAGCATCAAATACCTATGCTGCAGAGCACCAAATTCAGTTAATAATATATGAATACAACTTCCATGCACTTCACAGAAAGTAAAAAAGTAAGTGTCAGGGTCAGGAATAGAATTCAAGACTCTTGACTCCAAATACAATGTTCTTTCTACTGCATCAAGAATTGAATGAAGATCTTCCTCAGGACAATATCAGTGTAAGTCTTATATAGTTATCCTTTCCACATTGCAACTTTTGATATATTGCAAGTTGCCATAAGATATTAAATGGGAATTTTACAGAAGCTACACAAAGTCCAGCAGATAATACAGAAAAAGTTTAGAAACTCAGAAATGCATAAAATGTGTGTATAGTATTGTATAATACAAACATATTTTATCTTTTAATACCATAATAATTCAGACTTATTCTCTGGTATGAAGGGAGGGCCAAAAAAATTTAGGCAGATTTTCCAGATCTCTGAGTCACCATGCCCCTAACCCCACAATGTGAAAGGGATAACTGTACACAGTTGCTCATGCTAAAGGGAATCTAGTGGCTTGCTCTCTTCTATGGTGCTCCCTTAGAATTCCCTACGATTAAAACTGCTGTGAGAGCCAGAATCAGAGGGTGGGATACAAATGTTCTGGGAGATGGGTAGGTAGGTTTCATTCTCCTTTTCCTATTTACCTTCAAAATGCTCACTATAATTACCATCACACAACCCAACTGTGACACTAGACAACACCAACATTGAGGAAGCAGTGCAGTGGGTATCTTCTCATATTGTTTTACACTCTCCTCAGAACAAATATTTCCAAATTTCTTTAGGGTTTGATTCATTGAATTATTCTAAACACAAGAGGAAACAACAAATATGATAAAAGGAGTCTATTTTGCCATGCAGCTGCCACTTCTTTATCTGGCTTACAGAGTTGGAAGGAACCTCTAAAATAATCCTTCATTTTATAAATTAAGAAACTGAGGCCTACAGAGGCAAAATGGATTGTCTAAGGTCATCTCATTGGTTATAAGGTAGAGGAGTTGAAATTTGAACCCCAGTCCTCTGACTTCATAATCAATGCTTGTTCTGATTTCTCTTTAAACTTTCTTACTTGAGATGCAAATCAGTATCACAATACCCACTAGGTTGCAGTGGCTAGACAGAGGGGAGGACTTGAAGTTGTTTGGACTTGAAATCAAATCCTGCCTTAGGCATTTATTAGCTGCATGAATCTGGGTAAATCACTTAATCTGACTTAGTCTCAGTTTCCATCTGTAAAATGGGGATAATAATAGTGCCTACCTAACAGGGCTGTCTAGGATCAGATGAGATAAATACATGTTTTGAAAACTTAAAATATTATATAAATGGTACTGTTTTTATCATTTTTTCCTGTGTAATGGGGGTGAGTGGGTCCTGGCACGTATGCGTGCCCCATTGGGTTTTTTGACTGATACAACCTCTCTTCTTGGAGCACTTTAAAGATCTGCTTCCAGGAGAATCATGATGATGTTATAAGGGAAATGCCTTAGAGATATTGTGAGGCATGAATAGATAGACATTCCTCAACTGCTTATGTTCTGCTAAACATGTGGTGAATGGGAGGCTATGTGAATGACTTCCAACGCATTCAGAAAATCCTGTAAACGCCAAACATTCCCTCTTTTCCACTCTGCTTCGTTGTGTCTGGGGGAGCTCAGTGGCTCCTTTGATCAAGGTATCAGGTGACAGAATATGCAGTAAATGGAAGATGGGTCATCCAGCCCCAGAGAAAGAGCTCTAGGTTTTGGCCTTTTTGTTTGTTCTTTTTCTATTCTAGGTGAAGGATATGAAGCCTGATGATTCAGTGAGTTCAAAAAGTCATCATGAGGGCATTCTGCCAATCTGGCATTGTAAAGCCAGGTTTCCAGGCCAGATTTTACAGCTAGCACATTGATGATGTGAAGAGTAAGGGATATACTTAAGAAACTTTTGGGACCCAAGCCCAGTGCTCATGCACTAATCACACTGCTTCTGGACGTGAACTTGGGGAGCAGCTAGGTGGTTCAATGAAGAGAGCACTGGGCTTATGGTAAGGAAGTTGTTGAGTTGTTTCAATTGTATCTGACTCTCGGTGACCCCATTTGGGGTTTTCCTGGCAAAGATACTGGAATGGCTTGCCATTTCTTTCTCCAGTTCATTTTACAGACTAGGAAACTGAAGCAAACAGGGTTAAATGACTTGCCTAGGGTCACACAGTTAGTAAGTGTCTGAAATCAGATTTGAACTCACAAAGATGAGTCTTTCCAACTCTAGGCCCAGCATTCTACCCACTGCATCACCTGACCAGAGTCAGGAAGACCTAAGAATAATTCCAGTCTCAGACACTATACTTACTAATGGCATGACCTGAAAGTCACTTAACCTCTAATTGCCTCAGTTTTCTCAGCTATAATAACAGCACCTACCTCCCATGGTTGTTGTGAGAAACAATAAGATATTCGTAGTGAATTTAGCCCAGTACCTGGGACATACTAGGAGATATATAGATTATATGTATATTTGCGTGTGTGTGTATGCATACATGTATGTATGTATATATTATTGTTGTTGTTTGTCATCATCATCATCATTATTATTATTAAGGAACTGAGTTGTTTTGAGCCTAATCTCCAAATGACTGAGGTGGCATAGAGGAGAATATGCCCTAGAGGAACTGGGGGAAATGTTTGTTCTTGCAATATCTTTAAAGCAAACATCTCTTTGTAAAAGCTAATCTAGTGGTTAAATGGAATGGGATACTGTCACTAGCTCTTAACAAACGAAGGGAATATATCTGGTGGGGGCTCAAAACCGATGGCAATAGAGAAGCAGGACATTCTAATCTCTCGGAGTATGCTAGAACCCTGGAGAGAAAGCAGGGAGGGAGAAGGTTGGAAGAGACAGCAAGCCATAAACCAAGAGAGCTGGGACAGGGCATATTCACTATACCCGCCTATCTCAAATTTCCTGTATGCACTTCACACTAAAAAGTTTTATCCGTTGTTTTACTCCCTAGAGCCTCAGTCTTCCAAATGAAAACTTACCACTCCTTGGCATCCATGCAGTCAGGGGTCTATCTTGTTTTGTCAGTGAGTCATGTGGTCCACTGATAAGTTTTATAGATGTTTGACGAATAATGTCATTCTGAAGGTCCATGTTCAGACAGACACAGGAGTGTCTGTCCATTTATTTCCCTGTTTCACATTGTTTAGTGTGACCTTTTTGTGACAGGTTTTTTTATAGACAAACATTCAGGTTGCTCCCTCGTTATTTTTTTAAGAGCATCTCCTATTTCTCTGGCTATTAAATATCACCTTTACAAGGAACCAATTATATGTTTCTTGTCATCATAGAAACATTATAACTTAAAAGTTCTTAGCCAAATCTAATTGGAGCATAGGTTATTTCTACATTTGAATATTTTTAAACATCTGAGTACCTGAGACGTTCTAAGGACTATATTTTAAAAAAAGATATATAAACCATTACTGCCAAGTGGATTTTTATAATCTTCACAACTGTATATCATATGCTATATCTCAGATTCCACTGACTCATTCCCTTTGAATGAATTGGGTGCCAAGGGAAGCATACCAAATCTCTCAAGCCTTAATATTTTAAAGTCATACCTTCATTCTTCTCCCCATTATATAATATACATATAATGTAATTTATGCATGCTGTATAATTTTAGTGTTTCACACTGCAGTAATCTGTTATGATGTTTCAAGGTCCATGATATTTGTTGCCACATTTCTTGCCAATACATATATATTTAGTTAAATATAAAACTACAATTTTGAAGTATTTGTTTTACATAGTTATCTCTTCCCTATGTCCACTTATATTCTTTTTAATAGTTTCCAAATGAGCAATGTTCACATCACAGGTTTTAATTACCTGGAATCTTTTTTTTCGTTATTGATTACCATGAGCAAAGCAGCTTTTTGCGTTAACCTTTCAAAATGTCCAATTTAATTTATGAATACAGTCTTTTTTCAGCTCAGTCTATATATATGATGCATATGCTTTTATCCTACCATTATAAAAAAGGTGTTCTAATTATACAGCAGAAATGTGCCTGGGGTTGGAAATTGAAAGAATTCACAAGCAGAACTGACCAACAATTTGTGAAAAGAAATACTGCACCTGTGAAACAAATGTATCTGTGGTTAGGGAAAGAACACGGACAACTCCAAGTGACATGTGTTTTCAGGTCACATGATGATTAGGTCCACTATGCAATATTTTATTGTGCTGCCTCGATTTTGGATTTTTTTTAAATGGAGGCATGATTTTCTGGGTTCCTACAAATGGTCTAAATACTGGCACAAAGCCTAGAGCCTTGTGTAGGGTGAGAAAGCATGGCCATTGGTGGGGTCGAACAATGAATGCTGTTTGAATGGGGGATGCAGGTTCCACTTAGGCCAAATGCTATATTGGTAATTCTTGTAAACCTCAAGGTCCCCGTGCCAAAGCAGACTCTTAATTTCAGACTCTGATGCCTTAGTCCTGGGTTTCTCTTCCCCTTTTACAGAGGGAGTTATTTTTCCCTTGCTCCTTTTTTTAACCATTTTCTGGGCTTTACAATTCGTGAAGCAATAACACTACAGTAACCAAATCAAAATACTTTCATGCAAGTGTTCCAAGAAACAGGAGGAAAAAAAAGTTAAATCAAAGTCAAATAGAGCATGGGCTCAGAATAAAGTCCACTGAGTAAATAAAACCTGTTTTTAAACACAAATATTGACATAGCTATTTAAAATAAATGCCAGTTTCATATGCTGAATACTTTGTTATTGACTCACAGGGCTGCAAATGTAAAGACTATATTCTTTTGCTCAACGCAGCCAAAGGCAAATCTCTTGCAAACCAAACATTGTGACATGTTCTTAAGTGGATTGTCATCATGTCTATTGTTACATTCGGTGTAACTTAACGCCTGTACATTCATTAAGCTTACATTTTGCAATTAAGGTGCATATGTTTTTCTTCTCCAAATGTCTGAAAGCCAGGTGGAACAAGTCAATAGCACTGGTGACATTGAGCATTTCTACAACAATGCTGAATTCTAGCTTGGTATTTTGCATACTCTGCCTATTATATAGAAAACTGAATTGCCCATACGTCCTTTTGTGTAAAGCTGTAAAAGCTTTGGAAGATCTTAGCAAATGCTAGCTATGTAGTGGCTAACGTACATGAAGCAGATGTCTACAATTATCCTATTAAAAAAGTTTCATTGTAAAAGACCCTTCAAATAAAGCACTGCTGCTTGTAATTGTACATTCCTTGGCATCTTCTCCTCTCCAAAAATCTGCTTGAGCCTAACCCTCCTGATTTGCTACATTTCAAATAACTTTGTATACTAAAAACTGAAGTTGGTTTTTTTTTTGCTTTGCTTTCAAGTCTGGATAAAGAACCTTTTAGAAATGCCCTGTGACATCACTTGTTATTCCTTTACACCTTACTTTCTTGAAGAAAAAAATTAGACCTAATTTCCATTTGGGCTTAAAACCAAAAGAAGGATATGAAACATAGGGCAGGGCGAGCCTGGGAAAACCATACTAAAGTGAAAAAGGTAAGTCTTTATTTGAGACTTGAAATTCTGCTTTCTTTAGGCAACAGCTATGCTATTATGTCAACTGGCTGAGCAAAATATAGTTATTTCCTAATGACTCCCAGAAGGCTTGTTTTAATACCTCTCCAAATGCATCACCTTTAGGAATGCCACAGTGTAAATTTAAGAGTAATGTCAGGAAGAGCTAATTAGCTAAGTGCTACATCTGAAGTAAAAGGACAAAACAAGAATTGATTCATAATTGCTGCTGCTATGAATTTACAAGAGACTAAGGCTTGGAAAATTGCTTAAAGTGTAAAAGTTATATTTCATATGTCTGACAGTCAAAACATATCAAATTGGAACATATACTGTCATGGCTAAATATAGAAAGCAATTGTTATTGGGGTTATGGGTGTGGTTATTCTTTGCTGTTAAAAACACATAAAACTCCCTAAATGTTTGAAAAAGGTTTCAACTCTTCTAAAGTTCTCAGTAGATATTTCTGAAGTTTTAAGGTAGATAAATTCATGTTCTGACTGCTTCCACCTGTGTGTACGATTTGTGGGAATCAGATGTCTTTTTAGGATTACCCAAAGAAACAGCTATGTGAAGCAACAAATAGATTGAAATTTACTCCAAAAAGATAGAAACAGCATTACCAGAGGGATAGAGATGAGAAAAGGTTAAGGAAGGAAGGATTTATCTAGTATCATTCACTACTAGTTCTGACTTCTGCTTTATCTGTGTGATGGATGCTAAGGCTCACTCATTCTCTTCTACTTCTCTGATAACTACAATGATGGTTCCATCAGATTTAATCATGAATCACTTTCTCCAACTTTTTGAGCTCTAGAAGTTTCGATATACCAGGGACATGTGTCCTAAATTCAAATTTAAATTCATCAAGCAGTTTTTAGGCTTGTTAGGAGCCAATCGCTGTGTTAAATGTGGCAGAAGATGGAGATTTTAGAGAAAACATAGTTCCTGTCCTCATAGAGCTTATACATTGAAATACAAAATAATAGATAATAAGGTTATTAGAAAAGTAAAAAACAGAATGCTTCATGAGGTGCTTGAAGCATATGATTGTTACTGAATGTGGGAAATAGGAAACGTTTACTGGGAAAAGTACCATCTGAGTCAAGCTTTAGAGAAGGAGTAGGAATTCAACAAAGAACAGGAGGGAAGGCCAGTTTCAAAGGTATGTATAAGGAAAGTCTTACTTTGAATAAAAATATGGGAGCATAAAAGCATAGTCCAGGTTCAGAGAATAAAAAATAGCCCAGTCTGACTGGATAATAAAATACAAGACCAGGAGTAACATGAGATATGCATAGGAAGGTTGAGTGACACTAGTTTGTAGAAGGTCTTGAATGCCAGGCAAGAGAGTTTGAACTTTGTTCAGGAGGTGATACAGTCTCTGAAAATTGGGAGCAGGAGAACAACATGCTTAGATGTATGTGTAAGGAATATTACTTTGTAGTAAATTGTTAGAGGATGAGTTAAAGAGGGCAGAGAGTAGAGATTAGGGAGCCCTTTCTAAGAAGCTGTTGCAATTGTCCAGGCAGGTGGGAAGGAAGAGCTGTCCTTGGATGATGACAATGGAAAAAGAGAGGAGGGAATCATTTTGAGAGTTATTGTAGCTTTCACTATGGAATTGCCTGATGCAAATCCTCTTTAAATAAAAATCACTCCAGGGCTCCTGACAGTTCTTGTAAATATTAAAACAAACAAGCAAGCAAACAAACACAAACAACCCTTTTGGTAACTTTCATGAATATTCAATCATTGCTAAAAACTTCAGGGTCATGCATGTCTCACAAGACCAATTTTTTTTTTTTCCCAAACTGAAAAATCTTCCCAAGTTCATATATGGGGCTACAGTGACCTCTTGAAAACACAGCAAAGAATAAATAGCTGCTAAGAAGTTTCTCTTCACATCCATTTTCTTCTTTGTTTTCACATTTAAGCCTTTCTTCATTGGGGGTGATGTGGAGAGTGGAAGAGGCAAGGAAAACTTTATTCTCCCTGATAACTATAGTATGAAGAAGCGTTCTCCAAAAGTCTTTCTACCTTCTCTTCTTCTAAAAAAGTGATCAATCATAATCAACAATTGTGAATTGGGCAGTAAAAGTATTGTTACCCCATTTTGGCTGATGAGGAAATCTGGACTCAAGATCAAGTCAACATGACCGAGAAATACTGTATACACATTTGCTCTAGATTTAGGAAAGTGTCAACATTTCATGTGATATCCTTGTAGGCAAGACAAAGAGATGCATGTTAAATTACAGTACAATTTAATCGAATTGGAACTGCTTAAATGTCCAGACTCAAAGAAAGGTCATGAAAGGAGACCTCCAATGGATCGCCCCAAGGAGATATCCTTGTTGTATACCATTGTTTGTCTAACGTTCTTATCAGTGACTTAGCTGAAGGTATATATGACATGCTTGTCAAATTGGTATGTAACACAAAGCTGGGAGGAAAAGTATAACATTGGATGAAACATCAGGATCTAAAAATATCTTAACATCTTAAGAAATTGGAATATCATGGCAAATTGAATAAGGTGTAAATTAATGGAGATGAATGTAAAGCCTTTCATTTGAGTTAAGAAAAAAAAGCAAAAGCACACAAGAACAGAAGAGAGTAAGGGGGCAGATGTGGCTAGACAACCTTTCCTATGAATAAGATATATGGGTTGTAATAAATAAGTCAATATGAATGAACATCTTGACATGGCAGCCAAAAAAGCTTACGCAATCTTAGACTTCATTAAAAGAACCATAGTGTTCTGAACTATGGAGATAATGGACATGCTATACACTGTTCACATCTGGAGTATTATGTTCAGTTCTGGGCACCACATTTGAGGGAAAACAGTGTCAACCTGAAGTGTCTCCAGAGAAAAGTAATCAGTATAACAAGGGAGCTCAAGATGAAGAACGGTTGAAGAAACAGATTGTAGAAGAACAGACATGCTATCATCTGCATTTGAAAGGTTTTCAAATAAAAGAGAAATTTATACTTGTAACCCAACTCCTATGCATGCTATATCCCCCCTACAGAATGTGATTCCAGATTGATGTATTGATGTACAATATTCTTGTTGACTTGACCTTGTATGATTCTGTGATGCGCAAAGCTGGTGTAAGAACTTTGGAGAAGGAAGACATTCTCCCTTCCTCAAGAGAGTACACTCATGATTCCAGACTCTCTTTAGGATTGGCTTCAGTAGGAAAAAGGATAAAGAAAAACAAAACTTTGGAAGTAGTAGACATATAGGCAAAGCAAGAATCTCAAAACATCTCTAATTTCCAACGTTCTTCCTAAAGACTTTGGAGATTCCTGTTTGAGTAATTTCTCTCTTGGTTGAGATTTAATAACCATTTAAAGAGCTTATTTGTATTTTCTGGTATACTCTAATCTATAAAACTCCATTTACTGTCTGCTCTCTGTTTGGATAAATAGCTTTACTCACTATTCACATTTGCGAGGGTCCTCATTTACAAATGAGGACACTGAAGCAAACAGAGATTGAGTGACTTGCCCAAGGTTACGCAGTTATTAAGTGTCTTAGGTCTTTGTGACTCCAAGTTCAACACAATGCTACCTACCTGCCTAGTCTATATTACCTCTAAGGTACCTTCTAGATTTGAAATTCATATGATAGGCCAAAATGGTTTGACCAATGACTTCCGAATGATTCATCTCAGGATCTTAAACCAGAGAATTGAACTGAATTTAAACACACTCATTCCCCAAACAGAGTAGAAACTAAAGCCAAAGGGGAAATGATATAAAGAGGTAAGATATATCCTGAAAGGAAACTTCACTTCAATAAATTCACCAGAATTCATGGGAGTATGGCTAAAACAAAATATAATTAATCAAATAAGCTGCCTCAGTGGGGAAAAAAACTCAGTCAAATCAGTCGAGTCTAAAATTAGTTTGGTGTAGGTGTTGAAGACAAAGCACTATTCAAATTATTTGACTGGATTTTCTATTTTTAAGGCTCTTGTTTATTTCATTGTATTTTTTCTAATATCATAATATGATATTAGGAAAAAAAAAAAGGGAGATATGTATACAAGACCAGAGAAAAAGGCAAAAAGAAATATTGAAGCAAAAAATCAAGGATGAAAAGAAAAAAAAAAGGAAGAGATGATAATGAGATGATTGAATTAGATAATATCTAAGGTCCTTAGAGTTCTACAAATTCTATCTTCCCCCCCCCCCCCCCCATGGTATAAAAACTAAAAATTATGAATATAAGCAGTTTAGGGCTTACAGAGCATGTGTACAGAGATTCTCATGGAACAACATTGCCACCTTGTGGTCTCTTTGGAAATTACCACTAAAGATGCTTAAAATTGCGTTGCATTTTTTCAACTACTGGTGTATATAGTAACTTCATCTCCAGGTAGTTTCCCTGAGAATCAGATGAAGTTAAGCAGAAGACCATTTTCAGCCCACACCTAACATTTCCCCTTCCCATTTTCAGGCGTGATAAGATAAAATGAAGAGGGGCAATGGCTCTCACTTGATATAGACCATGGATCTAGTGTACTGAACAAGTGCTGGTAAGTATGTATTTGCCTAGAGTTATAAAAATCTAATAAAAAAGAGAGAACTAAGAAGCACTAAGAATTATGAAAGACTTAATTGTAGGAAGTGACTTCTGAATTGTACTCTGAAATTGAATAAGTATATTACAAGATAGAAGTAAGGTGAGAGAACCATCTGAACATAGGTGACCACTTTTGCAAAGGAACAGGGCAAAGGAGAGAGAGAGGGAGAGAGAGAGAGAGAGAGAGAGAGAGAGAGAGAGAGAGAGAGAGAGAGAATGAGAATATCATGTATGAGGAACAACTAGCAGGTAATACAACACTAGGTTGCATTCAGAGGCACAGTGTCCAAGAGGAAAGAATACAGTCCTTTTGGAGTGTTGAATTCTAGGTGCCATATTATATAGAAGATGTTAACTACCGATTCCAAGGGTGGGGAACCTGCAGCCTCTGAGGCCACATGTGGCCCTCTAGGCCCTCAAGTGTGGCCCTTTGACTGAATCTAAACTTGACAGAACAATTCCCCTTAATAAAAATATTTGTTCTGTAAAATTTGGACTCAGTCCAAAGGCTGTACTCAAGGACCTAGCCACATGTGGCCTCAAGGCCATGGGTTCCCCACCTGTGAGTCAGTTTCTAGAGGGCAACCATGATGGTGAAGGACCTCAAGTTCATGCCATATATGGATTAGCTGAAACAACTGGGGATGTCTAAACTAGAGAAGACAGAACTTAGAGGAGATATGACATTGGTTTTCATGTTTTTAAAAGCATTGTTTCATGGAAGAGGGAGATTTGTCCTGCTTGAAAACAAAAGACAACTATAAATAATAGGTAGAGGATGCAAAAAAGACAAATTTAGGCTTCGTATAAAGAAAAACTTCAGATCTTATGATACAAATCTTAGAGCTGGAAGGAGCCTTAATATTTCCTTAATCTAATCTTTTAATCTTATAAAGAAAAATTGAGGCCCACAGTCACACAGGTAGTAAGTAGCACAGCTGAGAGAGATTTGAACATCTTTAATAAATAGTTATGAAGATTTTTTTAACACCTCAAGTTAGGGGGAACCCATTCCTTCCCAAGGATGCATATTCCCTCTCTGGAAAGTTATAATTGTTAGGAAGTATGTTCTAGTATTGAAATATATGGGAATGGATGCATGGAATGTATGCATGCATAGATGAAAAAATAAATGTGAGAGAATTAATGAATTGATGAATGAATGAAGAAAAATCATTTATCAAGACCTTACCACTGTAATAAGTGTTAGAGATACAAATACACAAATCAGATAATCCCTTCTTTCAAGGAGTTCCTATTCTAATAGGGGGAGACAACACACGTTTGGGAATGGTGGACAGGGAAGGGAGTTGACTATGGATTCATAAGGATGATGAATTGATCCATAGGGCAGTCATTTGACTCATGCTTTCCTAGAAAGTTGTATGAAATGGAGGTTCACAGTTTCATATAGGATCCTTTTTTGTGTTCTGCTATGTAAATGGAAATACTCTTCTTCTACTGTTCAAATTTAGAAGAAAAAAATTAAACAAAAAAAATAATAAATTAAGAATTGTTCTTTCTACAAACAATGGTAGCATAAATATTGATTACATTACTGAGACCACAGCAAACAGTGGAAGGGAGAAACAGATTTGATTGAAGGACTAATAGCAAGATGGACAGTTTGGATGGGTGGATTTCAAGAATTGTCTGGTCTGGCGGCCTAGGGCAAGCCAGCTAAATAAGCTGGACTGGAGGAATTTGTACTCGGTTGCAGCAGAGAATTTGAAATTGAGGGAATGCCTATTAATTAGGAAATGGCTAAACAAGTTGTATGAATATAATGGAATACTTTATGCTATAAGAAATAACAAGCAGGCAGAGTTCAGAAAAAAAAAAAAAACCTGGTATGTACCAATCAAGACAATTTGGCCTGGAGTTCTAACAGTGAGTGAAATAACTTCTCATAGAATGAAAGTTTTTCTGGTAAATACGTAAGATTTTCTGGGAATACATATGATACAAATGATATTATCTGAACACATTATAGAATGGACTTAGATTATAAAGAAATAAATCAGAGAATTGGCTCTGCTACTTATTTATCATAGACGGCCATGGTGTATGGATAAAAAACTGACTTCAGAGCCAAGAGAAAGACTTAGATTCAAGCCCTGCCTCTGATATACTGGCCCTAGGTAAGTTGCTTAACCCCTCAATGGTCCAGGAAACTATTTAAAGCTCAAAATTAAAGAGTAGTTGCCAATATGCATTGGTAGAGGAGGTTTCCCCATGAGGAGATCACTACATGGATCAAATCACAAGTTTAGACCAAAAAATAAGAAGAATAATCTAAGATACAAATATTATCCTTATATCCTTATTATATCCTTATGAAAATTTCTATTCAATACTAGATATATTTTATTATTTTGGACTCAATAATATATAATGACATTTAAAGAGTCTGAAAAATAAATATATCCCATTGCTTTTGAAACAGAAGGAAAACTATTCAGTCCCCAGAAGACTGAACCTAACAAAAACATTGTAATATTTCACATCTAAAATTACTTCAAAGATTTTTTTTATGCCACATAAAGGAGGTGCATTGCCCTAAGCATTCACACACAATAAGTTCTTTGCTGAGGAGCCATTTTGCTATTAAGAGCCAGGAGGTTTTGAATTAGAGTACTTTTTCCACTTCAAAAATTCATTAACTTAGTTATTTTCAGTAATCTTTTACACTACAGCTGCTAATTTTCATATACACAAAGTGCTTGATATCTTCCTCCCGCCTCTCTGGATAAGTCAGGAATACTTCTTAAGAAGGCACATTAGTATCCTGTCTTTGTTCTTTTAAACACATTGAAGAAGAGAGATTTCCTGAGATGAGCATGTCCATTTCCTATCTTCCCTTTGAAATGTAATCAATTCCCAATTAGCTATACAGAAATTCCCAGAACACCTGTCTCCAGCCTCCTCCCCAAAGCATGTTTCAGGCTACATTTTGTATTTATTGCCTAACCATCCCTGGGACTGCGAATTTTATCCTGCTTTGTTCCTCTACATACTAGTTAGTGGCAAGACTGAATTCTACGTAAAGGACTGGGTTTTTTTCCCTAACCAAACTCCCCCCATCTGGCCGCAGAGTTAGTTGCTAATGTTTCCTTGCCACACAGTTGCTCCTACAACTACATTCCCCTGCTCATAAGATCCTAGATTCTAGAACTGGAGCAGACCTCAGAGATCATCTAGTCCAACTCTCATTTTACATGGATTGTGGGTAGACTAGCCTATGAGAACCATTTCTTAAAGAGTATACAGATATTCCCCAACATGGTTTCACTCCAAAAAAAACATAGAGAAATCTGATGGGCTGTTTTCTAGCCATGAGACTCAGGGATTGGTCCTGTGTGATGATAAAGTTTTATATTTGGAGACAAAGCCAGGAGAAAAAAAGAAATCAAGAAAAATGATGACTCTGTGAGGTGCTGAGTTAGAACTGAATGCAAGCACAGAAGAGGTGACTCAGGCATCTCTTGTCCTCTTTGCAGCAAGTGAGCTGCCTGAGGGGAATGGCACCTGGACACGTTCTTCCACCATCCATGAATACATAGTGCCCCAATATCTTTTGTGTTTATCCTTCTCTGATCTTAGGTAAGATAGCATTCCAAGATGAGAGTAATCATGTAAACTTGTGAAATACTAGATTCCTATCATAGCTGTCACCAGTGACTGGAATTAATAGCAGAAATTCCTGGAAGTTGTAGCAAAAGCTATAGGAATTGGGAAGCAACCAAGCAGTAACCATAAGAGTCAAGTGACCTTATGGATAGTAAAAGGTCTGGAAAAAAAATTTTATGGCATCAGTTGAACAGCCAAGACAGCCAGGATCCAATGTGTCATTTGGTCCACTCTTAATGTCTTCTTCTTCCCCAGCATCTAAGCAGAAATGGGATGGAGAGGGGCAGTCTGGAAAGTGGAGAGCACCAGCAGCAACAGAAGCAGCCTAGATCAGCAATAGATGTCCTACCCAGCAGAGATCTAAACATAACTAAGACGATCCTCAAGAGGACTCCACAATGAGAGAAAAGAATCTCTAGAGGCAAAAACCATAGTTACTCTTTGACCACACTTGTTTTCTATACATGTGACTTAACACCACTATATGTTAAGTCTAAACCTACTCTCCTCAGGGACCTTAAATGTACAAGAGGAGATGTAATTACCAGTTTGGGGAGAATGTTTTATACTAACTGGTCTTCCTGTACCTTGTCAATAAATCCCTTTTCTAAAAGCTAATGGATCCTAGTTGATGGATTGATAGTGGTAGAGAATCAGAAGCAATAAAATTAAAGTCCAAAGTTTAAATTATCCCTAAAATCCTAAGAGAAATAATGAATCACCTTCTGGACCATACTCTCCAAGAACCCCAGTCACTTCTGGGAAAGTAATCCCAGAGAGGGTGCTAAATACAGCTGAGGAAACTGAGGCCCAGGGAGCTTAAGTGATCTGCCCAGTTACAGAACTAAGTATCCAAAGCAGGATTTGAACTCAGGTCAGTGTCAATAGAATATCCCCTATATCATGCTTCTCAGTTTTTTTTCTCAGATTCAGCTTATATCAGCATTAAGTAAGACTTGTAGGGTATAGAATGCAAAGAATTTTAGTACTGAAAAAAACATTAAAGACTATCTACCTTTTATAGAAGAAAAATAGGCTCATACAGATGAAGTATTTTGCTCAACATAACCTAGTGTTGTTTCCCATTACCTCGACTAAATATCTTTAGTCAGGACCCTAACTACCACCCATGATAATGGAAGAGGGCAGGGGAAAATCCATTTCTGTTTAATTATCCACATCACTGCTTCCTTCCATAATCAAGAATTGACTCTCTATGCAAAACAGATAGGCAGAAATGTCAGCTTATTACTTTAACCTTGAAAAAGATTCTCACAAAATTCAGCTCAAGAACTTCTGGTCAAGATGTGTAAGCTGTTAAAAAAGCCAAGGAGGTTGATAACACCAGAAACCTCTTCACTAAGCGTAAAGTATCACCCAAAACTTTCTTCATTCCAACAAGAAAAATGAGAGAAGAAATAAAGACTGAGAGCTATCTGACAAAAAAAAATAGGAGAGATTATAACTACTGTTGTTGCCTCAAGGGATGTAGTTTGGGGCTAGTACCTCAAGAACCTTAAAAGTGTGGGAGGCCACAGACCTGGTGCTTTTGTCCCCTGAGTATCTACACCTACTCTCTCATATGTCTCTCATTTATTAGGGTGGGGGCTGGGGGAATTTGGAATTCTGTTTTCACCCCACCCTAATCCTCCCTTCTGCCTAGCATTGGCCTGATCTCACCATGTTTTGATTCGTGAATGACCAGTGGATGGACTCAACTAGAAAAGCTTTAGAATTCTAGGTTTTCTGACTCAGTCCTGAGCTAAGTCTTCTCTGACTCATCCCAAGTGGTTAGGGCACAACCAAGTCCCAGGAAGAACCTAGGGATAGTCTTGTCACCATCTGAAAGCAGACAGACCTGACCAAAGAGGTGGGGCAGGACCTGCCTTCATTTGCCCTAGACTGACTAAGTCTGCAGCATTCTCTGCCACCCTACTCCTACCCTCTAAATTGACCCACTGCCAGGGAATGAAAATTGCCAAGATTTCTTTATATTCTACTGAAAAGCTCAAACCAACCCTCTCCTGCCATCCACCCACTGCCAAAACCAAGTGCTAAAGAATACCATCCCCAGAATGAAAATGCATTCGGGGTCAAAGCTCATTCTTCAGCCCAGCAGTACTCTAGAGAGCTACTATTGGAATGGAACCCCTCTTTCCTTTGCCCCAACAAAGCTAAAATTCTCTTGTTTTCTATTCCAATTAAAATTTAAGAGGCCTCCATGCCTCCCTCTTTTAGCCCTATCAGCCAAACATCTGAATAGAAACAAAAACTCTCCACATGGCACCTGGCATAGCAATCCCAGTTTATGCATAGAACCCTTGTATCAATCCCATGCTAGAAGTGAAAACTGAGTGGTTTATTAAAGAACTTCTACAACAGGAAAAAACTAAGAGAGAAAATATCTCCAGAAATTCAAATTGAAACTTCCATGGATAAGATGGAAGAATTGCATTAAAAATCAAATTGTATGATAAATGCATTAAAACAAGATTCTAAAGCAGTTAAAGAAACACTAGAAGAAGACACAGCAATTAATAAAAATGCAAAATGACAATCAAAGTCTAAAAATATCTTTGGAAGCAGCAAATAACAGAATCAATTAAGTCAAGAAAAGATTAATAAATAATAATAATAAAACAGAACTATAGACTACACAAAAATGAAAGATTTAAAAGTATCAATATTAATTTAATGAATAATCTCAGAATATACTGAAAGGAAAATCTCAGACCCCATACTTGAGACACTAATTAGAAAAAAAATTTCCACAGTGGAATAGATCAGTCAACACTCTACAAATAGAAAGAATATTTGGGACAACAAAACAAAAAGAAATCCTAATTTAGTTTCATCAAGACATATATAATTCTATATCTATAGAACCACAATGACATTGGAAAAAATTCTCCAAGCACTGAGAAAGAAAAAAAAGCTTCACAAATTTAATTTATAGCAATTAGAGACTTGAATGTGCTCTTAGAGAGCAGAAAGAGAACCAGTAAATAGAAAGAGACTGAATAGTAGAGAGAGATGAGATGACAATGGGAGTAGCCTACTTGAGAAGATGAGAGGAGATGGTGTCAAAGGCATATGTACCCTTTGGGAGGAGATGGGACACCTCTTCATTGGAGATTAGAGTAAATTAGGAAAAAATAATAGTGGATAATGCTGTCAAAGGATTGTTAAATGAGTAGGGAATAAGGGGGAGTTCAAGGTCTATTTTTATCCTTTATTAAGAATTAAGTAGCTGGACTTCCGGGGGCAGAGCCCAGATGGCAGCTGGAAAGCAGGGACTAGCGTGAGCTCCCCGCCCAGTCCCTCTGAAAACCTGTAAAAAATGTCTCTGAACCAATTCTACAACTGCAGAACCCACAAAACAGCAAAGGGAAGCAGGGCTCCAGCCCAGGACAGCCTGGATGGTCTCTGGGTGAGGTCTATCCCACACGGAGCTGGGAGCTGGGAGCTGGGAGCTGGGAGCGGAGCAGAGCAGAGCCCAGTGTGAGCAGCTCGGGCCAACCAGACCAGGAGCTGGGCGGAAAGTGCCCTAGCACTCTGAATCAGTGAGCTGCGGCAGTTACCAGACTTCTCAACCCACAAACACCAAAGACAGTGGAGAAGGTTAGTGGGAAAAGCTGCAAGAGTGGAAGGAGTTCAAGGTTTGGCCACCACCCAGCAGCAGAGATGGCGCAGCTAGAGCTGCTGTTGCTTCCGGTTCCAGGCCCACCTGGTGGGAGGAATTAAGTGGCACATCAGAGCAGGAGTGCACAGCCTGCTGAAGATCTAAGCCCAGTCCAGGTTGGGGGTTCTTGGGGAAGGAGGAGTGCTAGTGTGGCAGAGCTGGCACATCCCCCCCAAACGTGGAACATAGAATTCTTTAGTCTACAAGCAGTCATACCCCACTGAAAAACTCAAGGGTCAAGTTAGTTGGTTGGGAATATGGCCAGGCAGCAAAAACAAACCCAGACTCAGTCTCAGACTTTGGATTCTTTCTTTAGGTAACAAAGAAGACCAAAACATACAGCCTAAACAAGACAACAAAGTCATAGAGCCTACCACAAAAGCCTCCAAGAAGAAACATGAACTGGTCCCAGGCCATGGAAGAGCTCAAAAAGGATTTGGAAAAGCAAGTTAGAGAAGTAGAGGAAAACTTGGGAAGAGAAATGAGAAGTGATGCAAGAAAACCATGAAAAACAAGTCAATGACTTGCTAAAGGAGACCCAAAAACATACTGAAAAATACACTGAAGAACACAACACCTTAAAAAACAGACTAACTCAAATAGGAAAAAGAGCTCCAAAAAGCCAATGAGGAGAAGAATGCCTTGAAAGACAGAATTAGCCAAATGGAAAAGGAGGTCCAAAAGACCACTGAAGAAAATACTACCTTAAAAATTAGATTGGAGCAAGTGGAAGCTAGTGACTTGATGAGAAATCAAGATATTATAAAACAGAACCAAAGGAATGAAAAAATGGAAGACAATGTGAAATATCTCATTGGAAAAACCACTGACCTGGAAAATAGATCCAGGAGAGAGAATTTTAAAATTATTGGACTACCTGAAAGCCATGATCAAAAAAAGAGCCTAGATATCATCTTTCAAGAAATTATCAAGGAGAACTGCCCTGATATTCTAGAGCCACAGGGCAAGATACAAATTGAAAGAATCCACTGATAACCTCCTCAGATAGATCCCAAAAAGAAATCTCCTAGGAATATTGTTGCCAAATTCCAGAGCTCCCAGATCAAGGAGAAAATACTGCAAGCAGCCAGAAAGAAACAATTTGAGTATTGTGGAAACACAATCAGGATAACACAAGAGCTAGAAGCTTCTACATTAAGGGATCAAAGGGCTTGGAATATGATATTCCAGAGGTCGATGGAGCTAGGATTAAAACCAAGAATCATCTACCCAGCAAAACTGAGTATCATGCTCTAAGGCAAAATATGGATTTTCAATAAAATAGAGGACTTTCAAGCTTTCTCAGTGAAAAGACCAGAGCTGAATAGAAAATTTGAATTTCAAACACAAGAATCAAGAGAAGCATGAAAAGGTAAACAAGAAAGAAAAATCATAAGGGACTTACTAAAGTTGAACTGTTTTGTTTACATTCCTACATAGAAAGATGATGTGTATGATTCATGAGACCTCAATATCATAGTAGCTGAAAGGAATATGCATATATATATATATGTTTATGTATATATATATATAAGTGAATGTGCATGTATGTATATATGTATGTATATATATATATATATGTAGAGAGAGAGAGAGAGAGAGAGAGACAGAGAGAGACAGAGAGAGAGAGAGAGAGAGAGAGAGAGCAGACGCAGGGTGAATTGAAGATGAAGGGAAGATATCTAAAAGAAATAAAATCAAATTAAGGGATGAGAAAGGAATATATTGAGAGAGCGAGATAGGGAGAGATAGAATGGGGTGGATTATCTCACATAAAGCTGGCAAGAGGAAGCAGTTCTGTGGGAAGAGGGGAGAGGGCAGGTGAGGGGGGAATGAGCAAACCTTGCTCTCATCAGATTTGACCTGAGGAGGGAATACCATACATACCCAATTGGGTATCTTACCCCACAGAAAAGAAGAGGGAAGAAGATAAAAAAAAGGCGGGGATGATGGAGGGGAGGGCAGATGGGGGTGGAGGTAATCAAAAACAAACACTTTGGAAAGGGGACAGGGTCAAGGGAGAAAATTCAATAAAGGGGGATGGGTTGGGAAGGAGCAAAATATAGTTAGTCTTTCACAGCATGAGTATTGTGGAAGGGTTATACATAATGATACACATGTGGCCTATGTTGAATTGCTTGAATTTTAGGGAGGGTGGGTGGGAAGGGAAGAGGGGAGAGAATTTGGAACTCAAAGTTTTAAAAACAGATGTTCAAAAACAAAAAACAAGTTTTTGCATGCAACTAGAAAATAAGATACACAGGCAGTGGAGCGTAGAAATTTATCTTGCCCTACAAGAAAGGAAGGGAAAAGGGGATGGGAGGGGAGTGGGGTGACAGAAGGGAGGGCTGAATGGGAAACAGGACAGCCAGAATATATGTCATCTTGGAGTGGCGGGGAGGGTAGAAATGGGGACAAAATTTGGAATTCAAACTCTTGTGAAAATCAATGCTGAAAATTAAATATGTTAAATAAATAAATTTTAAAAAGATAAAAAAAAAGAATTAAGTAGGGGCAGCTAGGTGGTGCAGGGAGTAGAGCACCAGCCCTGGAGTTGGGAGGACCTGAGTTCAAATCCAGCCTCAGACACTTGACATACTTACTAGCTGTGTGACCTTGGGCAAGTCACTTAACCCTAATTGCCCTGCCTTCCCCCCTCATTAAAAAGAATTAAATATAGGTATGAAGTATATGACCTTGTTTAACAAAACTATAGTTTGACATGTCCCACACTCTAATCCCAATTAATGTAACCAAACAGATACTCTAAGCCAAGATTTCTTTATCAGATGAAAAGCTGTTTTGATTTATAAAAATCAATCAAATGAGTAAAGTAAGGGTAGACAATTGTTAGACACCTCTTTTGAATCATTTAATTAATCAAAAGCATAAACCAAATGCCAACAATCCAATTAATCAAGTTAGAAAGTAATGAATGGTTTCAAAGAATTGAATAAAATCAGATTAAAAAATGTACTGAAGAAAAGAATTAGACATACCTCTGGGGATCTGATCAGCCAGCAACAGTCACGATTGGGAAAGTGAGCCTAGAGCCTGTGCTACACAGTGATCAAGGGAAAAGGGAAGGAAAAGAGCACTGAGAATATCCACACCTATTAGTAAAAAGGCATTTAACTCAGAAGAAACAACACAGAAAGGGAAATCAGGGAAAGAATTAACAATCACAAAGGCTAAGCTCCTCCCTCTAGACTAAAATGTGGGATTAAACCTCAGGGCACTGTTGGAATTGACACTTTAAACATAACCTATTTAATTACTAGTTTTCTTTCCTGAAATAAGATACCTCTAGCAAATTAAGATAGAGTGTATTCCCTTTAGATACAAAAAACAAGAAAATTACAGAAAACAAATCAGATCTGTTATTTGTAAGCATAAATGTAAATTCTCTGAATTTGCCTTTCAAAAGAAAAATAATTATAGGGCAAATGAAGAAGAAACCAAACTCAGAAATACATTGTTTGTAAGAAACAAGTCTAAAGCCAAATATATATATATATATATATATATATATATATATATATATATATATATATATGTATATGTATATATATATATGTATATATATATATGTATATAAATTTATTTAAATTTATTAAAATTTAAAAGTTGGTCTAAAATATAAAATGCAATTGCAAGTTCAGAAAAGGTAGGGATGGGATTAATTCTACTTGAAAAAGTAAAATTAAAATCTCACCTTTGACAATACCTGTATTATCCTAGGGAAATCACTTAACATCCTCAGGCCTCAGTTTCCTAATTGGCAAAATGAAGGAATTAAACTAAATGTCATCTGCTCTAGATCTATGATGCTTAAAAACTTACTTTTTCTAAGTTAGAAAAAAATGAGAGACAAAAACATTAAATAATTGTGAATGAAAAAATACTTAACAAATTTGTAGCTATTCTCAGTTTATAGGCACCAAAAAATGAAGGGTTAAATTTTAAAACAAGAAAGATTAATGGGTATACAAGGAGAAGTAGCTAAAAATACAATGGCTGGGGACCTCAACAGTCCACTATGATAATGTAACAAATCAAATAGAAAGTGTTACTAATAAAAATTCATAGATTCGAAGTGCTTACTTACTAACTTAGAATCTAAATTAACAGATGTAATTTAGAATTAATAGATATAATGAGTAAATTTAGAGGGAAAAGAAGAAGATATACATTTATTTTCAAGAATAAATATAACACTGACAAAAAGTTAATCACATGCAGGGTAGTAAAGGAATTCTACATAAATTCAAAAAGGCAGAGATTTATACATACTATAAAATAAAATTAACATTAAATGACAATAATGACAAAAATTATGAAAATACATGGAAACTAAAAAAGAACCTAGTAAATAGTTGGTTTGAAAAAACAATAAGATGCAACCAAAGCTGTTCTGATTGACAAACATATATTGATAAATATCCCCATTAATGAGGAAGAAAAGAAAAAAATAGGTGAATTATGCTTCTACTTAAAGGTCCTACCAAAAATATTTTTGAATGACTATTTTATAGTCTTATGAAGATATGAACATGTTACAGGTCACCTAAATTTTTCCATAGCTTGTTTTGGGCATGGCCTTGAATAAACAAATGAATATCATCAGGAAAAATTACTTTTTTATTCTTCAGTACTCCATTCTTTGTATTGTCTTACCCATGACTAAAACTTTCTTCATAACAAAAGTTGTCAGCTTTGTTTTTAACTGATCACATCCCCGTTCCGACTACAAGACGCCTATGACACACTGTAAGTAGAAGAAACAATAACAAACCTTCAGTTTCCACCTACCTCTGAAGGTTCTGCTTTTTCCTGAGATGGATGTTCGGCAGCAGTCATTTTTTTAAATCACACCTTCTTTTGTGTTTCAGTGGAACTAATGCTGTTTTATTGTGAGCTTCAATGATCCTTGAAATACTTGACTTCCCCACACCAAGAGCTGCTGCAGTAATTCTAGTAGTCACTTAAGTGTACCATACAAGTGCTACATTTTTTTGCATATTTCCTTAGGTTAATTTCCAATCTTAAAAAAGCACAGAATAAAACCTAACAAGAGAAATGAAAAAATGAAATGCATTTATATGTCACATTCTATTGGCAAGAACAATTAGAGGAAGCAGCTTAATCTGATTTCATCTGGTTTAAGTTAGATTTTGAGTCAGCCAAACATCAATAAAAGTACTCACATACCTGACCTCTGCCATCAAGAAATGAAACTTTATCAAAACTATCGCTTGTCTCAAACAAATCACACAACTGCAAAAGTGCAATAAGTGCATAATAAATACTTATTTATTCCTGGGGGAGGGGGTTTGGAAGGAGGTTGGAAAAATTGGGAAAGGATTCATTTAGAAGTAGTGTTTGTGGTGAGTTTTGAAGCAGTGAAATTACCTGAAGGATGGAAGTGGGTCGGAGGAATCCATTCAAGGCATGGAGGTTGGGGGGAGTACAGTCACTGTAAAGGAGCAGAGAAAGATGATGGAGTGTTATGTGTGAAAAACAGCAAGAAGAAGTAATGCATGTGTAACACAACTTTAAATTATGAAAGGCTTTAAATGAGAAACAGAAGAATTTCTCTTTTGTTCTAGAGGCCATTGGAAGACACTGGAGTTTATTGAAGAAGGAAGTGATGTGGTTATGTAGTTATTTTTAAAAATCACTTTGTCAACAGTGTGAAGAACAGAGGATAGGAAAGTGGAAAGACTTCAGATGGGGTATAAGTAAGTGTTTATTGCAATAGTTCAGGTGAGAGGTGAAAGGTCATTACCTAGAATGGTAGCCATGTGAGTAGAGAAAAAGGAATGGTTTCAAGAGTTGTTGTAGAGATAGAAATGACAAGGTTTGGCAAACAATTATTCAGTTGTTTCCAGTTCTCCCTCAGTTCCATAAATGGAGTGAGGGAGACTAAATAGTTAAGGATAATGCTAAGGGATCAAATTTGAACGACAAGGACAAGGAGGTGTCCTTGACAGAAAGAGGAAAATTCGGAACAGAAGAGGGATGGGTTGCAGGAGAAGACAGTAAGTTCTGTTTTGGATATATTGAGCTTGAGATATCTGTTGTGTATCCAACTTGAAATATCCAATAGGTAAACTGATGAATATGGGACTAGAATCCAAGAGAGATTCTGAGATATAGATCTAGGAAATATCAGCAAAGAACTGATAATTAAATACACATAAGTAGATGAGATCACCAAGAGAGAAAGTGTAAAGATAAAAGGGCCCAAGATGGAGATTTGGAGTGCATTCACAGTTGAGGGCATGTTGTGGATTATGATTCAGCAAATGAGACTGAAAAGGAGTGGTCAGACAGGCAGGAGAATAACCAAGAGAGTGTAATGCACAAAAACCCCAAAAGGAGAGAGGATGGAGAAGATAGAGATGAACAGTATCAAACACTAAGCAGCTAAGTGACACAATGGATAGAGTGCCAGACTTGTAATCAAGAAGACTCAAGTTCAGATCCTACCTCAGATACTTATTATCTGTGTGACCTTGAGCAAGTCACTTAATCTCTCTGAGTCTCAGTTTCCTCATATGTAAAAGTGGCAAAACAATAACACCTCTCTTCGAGAGGTTGTTGGGAGGATCAAATGACTTAAAAGCACTTCCCAAACTTTCAAGTGCTATGTAAAGGCTAGCAGTAATTAAATACATCAGAAAGATCAAGAAGGACAAGGATTGAGAAGAAGCCATTGATAACTTAAGAGAAAACAGATGAGGCTGAATGATGAGATTAGAAACAGGATTGAGAAAGGTTGAGAAGTCAGTAAAAAGTGAAATGGTGGGAATTTCTCATGCTATTTGTGTGGATCAAATGAGATTACAAACAGATGAATGTGTGCACAATTTGGTAGTTTGACCTGGTTGACTAAAAGAATAGTCATTGATGGTTCAATGTCAATATGGAAGGAAGTTTCTTGTGGAATACCCAAAAATCTGTGGTGGTTCACATGTGGTTGTTTAACATTTTTGTCAGTGACTTAGATAAAAACATAAATGGAATTCTTGTCATATTTGCGAATGACACAAAATTAGGAAAGATAGCTAACAAGGTAGATGACAACCAGGATTTTAAAAGATTTCAACAGGCCATGTCTAATAAAATAAATTAATAGAGATAAATGTAAAATCTCAAATTTGTGTTTGAGAAATCAGCTTCACAAGTACATGATGGGAAAATAAGGGGAATTGATTTGAAAAAGACCTAAAGGTTTTATTGAATTCCATATGGGTATATAATGTATTACAACAGCCAAAAAAATGAAACGTTAGAATGTATAAAGAAAAGAATAATGTTAAAGAGGGAGGTGAAAATTCTGCTGCATTCTTCCCTAGTCAGATTACATCTGGAGTACTGTGTTCAGTTCTGTGTGCAATATATTAGTAATGACATTAAAGAAATGGAGTATGTGTCCAGAAGTAGGGCAAACAGTACGGTGAAAAGTCTCAGGATTATCTCATATAAGGATTGTTTGAAGGAACTAGCTGTTTTTATCCTGGTTACTAGAAGACTTTGCCTAAGTGTCATGAGAGTTGTCTATAAGTATTTGAAGGTCTAGACTCAATAAAGAGACTAAATTTGTTCTTCTTGGCCCCAGGTTGTGGAATTCAGTGCAATGGAAGGAGAGATTGTAAAGAAGCAAATCTGAGCTTCCTATGCCTTCATGCTGCCCCACTGGTTGCTTGGAGCACCACCCCCATTTCAGTGCCCAACCCAGGTCTGCCTTCTTTATTACTCTGTACTATGCTCAGAACCTATCTCTTAAACCTTCTACAACCAACTTACCTGTCTAATATTACATTGTTATAGGACCTTCCTCATAGTCAATTGTCAAACTAAAAGGGGTGCAATAAGTTACTGAAGACGAATTTTCTGTAAGAAGAAAAAAGTCTCCATTGCCTAGCTGTGTGAGTTTCTACAAGATGCAATCCTGAACGGAAACTATTGCTTCCCCTCACCCAACTAGTGGCTATCTCTAGAGATACATGTGCACCGGCCCATTGGGCTAAGAGGAGCCATGAAGTATATGATTTGACAGAGAATTAGGCAACTGAGAACAAGGGGACAGAATAGGAGGTGGAAAGAAGGACGAAGGATGACGGTAAAGTGGCCAGAGAGGCTGGTGTTGGGAACAACTTGGTACCATCACCACCATCACCAACCATGTCCAGATGGGCAAATGCACCAAGATGCATATCCAACTGGTACAAAATTGTAGAGAATTAAGAGAGCACCAGTTTTTTTTCCTGTCTACCCTACACTTTCTTCCACCAGGAAAGGGTTTTTTTTTTAATCCAATGCTTCTTTGTTATTTATAGTCTGTTACTTTTATATTTAATTAGCTTAAATGCTGACTAGATAAAGAAATGATTGATCACAGATAATTTGATTTGCTTGTTTCATTATTTATGAGAGTAGTGAAAGTGGGAGAAACAGTTGCAGGCAAGAGATAGACAGTGCTTTAAAGGAACATAGGTTTAGATCCTCTGTTTGTTTAAAAATTGTCAAGACTATATCTTGACTGGACTTCCTGACCCAAATGAGAAAGAATCTTATTGATATTAATTTCTCTTTTTATTTTGGATTAGTGTCACAACAGGGTACAAGCTTCATCTGGGTTTTTCCACCCTTGGGTGAAAAACAAGGTGACCACCATTACTGCTCGGTAGGGGTTGGATGTTGTTGAGTTATGCAATCTTCTTCCTTGTTTCCTCCCAAACCAATATTCAGAAAGAAATCTCCACCCTGTATTCTTAGAGCAGTTTTCATGGAAATGAAAATCACTGTATCATTTTACCACCCATACAAAGTAAGCACTATCCCACTGGTGCCACCATTTTTTTCTTCCAGGAAAAAAATGCAGGCCCATAAGCTTCACAACTCTGTTATTTCCAGAAATATGGGAAAAGACAACAATAGAGGATATACATAATAACTATACTGCCCAAAATCTTGAATCTGTTTTTCAAGGTTTCCTCGTATGGCATGGATTCAAGATAGGCATGGAAGTAGAGAATGGGCTTACTTTCTCTTAAGAAATTAAATTAAATTACCATTTATTTAGCATCTAGTGTATGTAAACACTGTTCTAGACACTCAGCAAACAAAGACACATGTAATTTAAGCCTCTCTCCATGAGTGTAAAACTTATTGGAGATGGGAAGGAAAGTTTAATTTTCAAGTTATCACGACTCTTGAAAAAGATTAATGGAAAAACACTAGATAAAGTTTGGTTTGGTTTGAGCTTTCTGTAGTCATATATATTGCACCTAATTTGTTCAACCATACATATATATATATATATATATATATATGTATATATATATGCATATATGTGTATGTATGTGTGTATGTAGTATGTGTGTATATACATATATATGTGTATGTGCCACACAAATTCAGTGGCAAACAGTAGCAGTAGGAATGTGTACATATTTTATTTATACATTTTCACAACACATTTTCTTTGTCTTCATATTTCAACAGATGTGCTTTAGAATGGATTTATTTACTAACCTAGCACAGGGCCTTGCACATAATGGATGCTTACTAAATTACTGTTGATTGATTAGTTGATCAGTTGATCCCAATGTCCAGGTGTTTCTGAAAGCAATATAGGAATTTATTTCATTTGTGGGATCAAATTTTCCCATAACAATACGATAAAATCTACACCTATTATACTAAGTCAGAAATTATTCCTCTAGAGTGGTATCGCCTCTTTAATCTACTCATAAAATTTAGACATTTCCCAATTTAACTGACAAATCTAATTACTCTAATGAGTTTATTTATAGTCACTATTCAATAAATATCGATAGTTTCTTAACCCTGAAGAATATTATCCAATTAAATTGCAATATGTGTTAATAGCTTTTTTAAATTACCTGATGTTGGATAAAAGGTAAGAAAAGAAAGAATTCCTTTTTAGTGGAAATTAAAAAAGCACAGGCTGTGGAAATAAAGCATATATTCATAATTTAAAATGATAATACTATGACATTCATTTAATAATTCATTCCCCGACATTCATTTAATATGGCTAAGTGAATAAGCTATTTTATGGGTATAAGGAAGATCTTTTACAAGGAGCCATATCCCAAGTTATTGTCTCAACACAATAAGAGGCCTAGGGTTAAGGTACCATCCAAAGTGACTATCCTATATCTAGGAGTGCTTTATTATCTTCGGAACATTAATTAAATTAGTTCCTTTAATTCTTTCAAAATGTTAAATAGGGAAGATATTGATGGATAGTAAAATCTTCTTTAGACTGACAGGAGACTGTAAAATGGGAAAATAATGTATGACTAATAGGTCACTGTTTTGCCCACTACCATACTATCCTACCTTCCAAATACTATTCAACTTTGCAAGTAAGAAACAAGAAGCAAAATATTTCAGTACTTCAAATATCTATAATTTTACCAATGTGGGTACGTCCTCCACAGATACAAATCACATCCCCTCCATAACTTAAAAAATGGCCTTTGTGATTTGCTGATGCCTAAAGTTCATCAACCTATGCCAACCTACCAATGAGCCTCTTCATATTTAGTCAAACCCATAAAGGCTAGAGATATATAACTCATCAGCAGGATAATATTCAAAGACTTTCTGTTCAGCATTTATAGTCCACCATTACAACCTTTGAGAATGTAAGACTACCCCTATACCATAATGAGGCAAGAAATAATTTGCCAGTGTAGGACTTAATAAAATATGAAGCCTAGACTTGGCAATTCATGTCTTTGTAAATTTTTAATTTTTTTTTCAAATGAAGATCTATCTTCTCTTCCTCTCATCCCACCACGGCCATTGGGAAAGCAAGAAAAACAAAACCCCTATTACAAATGTGTAGCAAAGCAAAATAAATTCCCACTTCTTGTCCAAATAAATAAATAAATAAATCATAAATATTTGTTTGCTTTTCTCTTCCTTTAGATTGTGAGCTCCTTGAGGACAGAGATTGTCTTTTAGCTCTCTTTGTATCCTAAGTGGCCTGGCACTTAAAAAATGCTTACTGATTGACTGACTCAGTTCCTATATGCTAGAACATTCCCCACAGGACATCCCTGGCCAGAAGCAATTCTCAGTGTCCAAAGATCTCTTTGCCTATCTCCCTATACCAAACTGGGTTTTAATTATGACTCATGATTTTTCTCATGAACTTCCTGATCAGGACTGGGTCTGGTGCATTTTCTAGATCTTTGTAGAGTTGGGTTAAGGAGCACAGATGTGCAAGGGGGCGGAGCCAAGATGGTGGCTGGAAAGCAGGGACTTCTGTGAGCTCCCCGCGGAGTCCCTCCAAAAATCTGTAAAAAATGGCTCTGAACCAATTCTAGAACTGCAGAACCCACAAAATAGCAGAGGAAAGCAGGGCTCCAGCCCAGGACAGCCTGGATGGTCTCTGGGTGAGGTCTACCCCTCACGGAGCTGGGAGTGGAGCAGAGCGGAGCAGAGCAGAGCCCAGCATGGGCGGCGCAGACCAACCAGAGTGAGCTGCAGCAGTCACCAGAATTCTCAAACCCACAAACACCAAAGACAACAGAGAAGGTTAGTGGAGAAAGCTGCTGGGGACAGAATGAAAAAAGGAGTTCTGTGGTTCAGCCACCGCCCCCGGGGCAGCGGAGGTGGGGCAGCTACAGAACTACAGCTGCGGTTGCTTCCCACCCCAGGCCTGCCTGGTGGGAGGAAATACGTGGCAGATCAGAGCAGGAGTGCAGAGTCTGCTGAAGATCTAAGTGCAGTCCAGGTTGGGGGTTTTTGGGGAAGGAGGAGTGCTGGTGTGGCAGAGCTGGAGCATACCCCCAAGCTTGGAACATAGTTCTCTTAACTCTACAAGCAGTCATACCCCACTGAAAAAGTCAAGGGTCAAGTTAGTTGGTTGGAATATGGTCAGGAAGTGAAAACCCACCCAGATTCAGTCTCAGACTTTGGAATCTTTCTTTGGTGACAAAGAAGAACAAAACATACAGCCAGAAGAAGTCAACAAAGTCAAAGAGCCTATAACAAAAGCCTCCAAGAAAAACATGAACTGGTCCCAGGCCATGGAAGAGCTCAAAAAGGATTTGGAAAAGCAAGTTAGAGAAGTAGAGGAAAACTTGGGAAGAGAAATGAGAAGGATGCGAGAAAACCATGAAAAACAAGTCAATGACTTGCTAAAGGAGACCCAAAAAAATGCTGAAAAATATACTGAAGAAAACAACACCTTAAAAATAGACTAACTCAAATCCAAAAGAGCTCCAAAAAGCCAATGAGGAGAAGAATGCCTTGAAAGACAGAATTAGCCAAATGGAAAAGGAGGTCCAAAAGACCACTGAAGAAAATACTACCTTAAAAATTAGATTGGAGCAAGTGGAAGCTAGTGATTTGATGAGAAATCAAGATATTATAAAACAGAACCAAAGGAATGAAAAAATGGAAGACAATGTGAAATATCTCATTGGAAAAACCACTGACCTGGAAAATAGATCCAGGAGAGAGAATTTTAAAATTATTGGACTACCTGAAAGCCATGATCAAAAAAAGAGCCTAGATATCATCTTTCAAGAAATTATCAAGGAGAACTGCCCTGATATTCTAGAGCCACAGGGCAAAATATAATTGAAAGAATCCACCAATCGCCTCCTCAAATAGATCCCAAAAAGGAATCTCCTAGGAATATTGTCGCCAAATTCCAGAGCTCCCAGATCAAGGAGAAAATACTGTAAGCAGCCAGAAAGAAACAATTTGAGTATTGTGGAAACATAATCAGAATAATCCAAGATCTAGCAGCTTCTACATTAAGAGATCGAAGGGCTTGGAACACGATATTCCGGAGGTCAATGGAGCTAGGATTAAAACCAAGAATCACCTGTCCAGCAAAATTGAGTATCATGCTCCAAGGCAAAATATGGACTTTCAATAAAATATGGACTTTCTCAGTGAAAAGACCAGAGCTGAACAGAAAATTTGACTTTCAAACACAAGAATCAAGAGAAGCATGCAAAGGTAATCAAGAAAAAAAACAAGAAAAAGAAATTGCGAGGGACTTACTAAAGTTGAACTGTTTTGTTTACATTCCTACATGGAAAGATGATGTGTATGATTCATGAGACCTCAGTATTAGGGTAGCCTAAGGGAATATGCATAGATATGTATATATGTTTATGTATATATATGTATATGTGAGTGTGTATGTATGAATATATGTATGTATGTGTGTATATATATATATATATATATATATATATATATATATATATATATATATATATATATATATATGGAGAGAGAGAGAGAGAGCGGGCACAGGGTGAGTTGAAGATGAAGGGAAGATATCTAAAAGAAAATCAAATTAAGGGATGAGAGAGGAATATATTGAGAGAGGGAGATAGGGAGAGATAGAATGGGGTAAATTATCTCGCATAACAGTGGCAAGAAAAAGCAGTTCTGTAGGAAGAGAAGAGAAGTCAGGTGAGGGGGAATGAGTGAATCTTGCTCTCATCAGATTTGGCCTGAGGAGGGAATACCATACATACTCAATTGGGTATCTTACCCCACAGATAAAAAGGAGTAAGAAGATAAAAAAAGGGGGCATGAAGGAGCACAGATGTACTCCTTCCTGCTACTTCACCATCTTGACTCCACTTCCCTTGGGAAGTCAGTGTTACAGATCTGCACCTCTTTTTCCTTTAAATTTCACTTTGTGTATTGTATACTTGGAATAACCAAGACTATGATTCTGTTCAATGTCCATGTGTTTTCCACAGTGCATGTTCGAAATTAGCAGCATCATCTGAAGAGATGGAAACAGGGTTAAAGGTTACTGAGATTTTCCAATTTTCTACATCAAATAAAAAATATTTTAGCCAAGTTTTACCTTCAAGATCTGAATAAATAGATTACATCACAAATTATTGACTCAATAACCACTGCCCTCTAATCCATCAAGGCGAAAGAAAATGACATTATTCAAATTACTTGAATAAGGCTTGTTCATTGCTCTGCAATTCTCATTGTTTCTGGGTAAATATATATCAAAAATGAAATTGTGGATCTGGCATTTGGTAAATGTTCATAAGTCCTGATCATGAGACAAATTGACATGTGCTAGAGCTATAAGAGATATATATAGCACAATGAAGTGTAATGAAGCTATTGCACAATGATCTTCATTTTAGATGAGGATGCACAGTCAAATGTACTCAAGTGCAGTTCAAAAAAATCTCATAATAATCTTGCTCTATGTAGCCAATTTTGTGTCAAATCTAAAGCTTCTCATTTGAATGCAAAAGCTTTTCCATCTGGAGTGAAAGGGAAAATATGCTATTACCATGGAGGTAGTGGGGAGAAATAAAAGAAGACTTTGCCAGTAGATTTTGGAAATAAAACCCTGTGCAATTGGTATCTACACCTACTCAATGTTGATTCAGTTTTTTTAAGATACCAATGTCCCATTCTTGAGTTTTAATGGTCTGTTACTCCTATGGGTGTTTGATAAGAGTGTCTGTTAGAGGGAAATCATGTCTCTAATGCTGTCCTAAGAATCTTTTGACGACATGGATAGTTCAGTAACCAATCTTTTATTCAAGCATATCAACGTAATATTCCATCTTGTAGCTGAAGGGTTTTGACCAATTCAGCTGGAAAGTTCAAGTATGTGGGAACAATATGGGGTGGGGAGGGGGGAGGAAAAATTAGGGGTTGGAATGGGGAAGAAGGATTAGGGTTAGAATGAGGGAAAAGTGGGAGGGAAGTAAGCAACATTACTGACGCTCCAAAAATATAATTTTGAACGTTTCATATTCAGTGTTTTACATGAATAATATTTCTCATCTTCTGAGTCAAACAAGGTAAAAGTTAGCAGTAGCTACTTATATCAAAATGTAACACACTGGTATAATAATTTACTCATTTTAAGCCTAGGAGGCAATATAATGGCCCCTAAGAAGTCCACTTAGTTGTCTTTGGCTTTAGAGGCTTATTTTTTATGAAAAGTTATGAGCTTAGTCACAACTGCTAAGCCCCCAATTAACAAAAATTCCCAATACCTAGTAGAGGCTGGGTTTTGTGTCTAATACTGCATTTATCTCTAGCTAATCTTTGGCTCCTTTGTGTTTGAGAAAATCCAATTTATTGGAAACATTTGTATAAGGAAATAGCATATTATAGTATCTGGGGGAAGACAGATATCTATGGGGGTGGGGGGGGTGGGAGGGCTGGGTAAAGAGCTGCCCTTTCCTTGTGACTTTGCCTAGACTGTATACTTAGAGCTAAAGACTCTCCTCATCATTTCACTATCTTGCTACAGCTTAGTCTTCCCTTGATCCTATATTTGCTCACCTCTCAAATCCAGAGTAGTACAGTGGATAGAGCACAGATAGAGCACTCCAAGAAGATTCATCTTCCTAAGTTTAAATCTGGCCTCGGACACTAATTAGCTGTGTAACCCTGGGTAAGTCACTTAACCCCGTTTGCTTCAGTTTCTCATCTGTAAAAAAATGATCTTAAAAAGGAAATGGCAGACCATCTTTGCCAAGAAAGCCCCAAATAATATCACGAAGAATTAAACACAGGTTAACCACCTTTTTGTCTCTCTTGCCACCCATTCAGTCTCTCTCAGTGATATTAGCCATGGGTTCAATTATTTTTATGTAAATAACTCTAAAATTATTGTGTCAACCAGCCCTATTCTCTCTTCTGAGCTCCACACAGATTGTAAACTCCCTTCACAAGTTGTTCTGACCTATGTGTTGCCACTGGACTCCAAAGATTCTGGAGGAGAGAGCAAGGCTGATGACTGCACAGACAGCCCTGCCTCACTTGCAAGTCAAGACATCACTCTCCTGATGTCATTGGTCCTCTTCAAAAACAAAGGATGAACCACAACCTTGGCCTAGAAAAAATGACTCAATGTGACTTTTTCAGGGCTTTCTCCAATCAAAATTCAGTTTGGTGTGTCCTTCTTCCATTTTTTTATAGGCTATTCATCTACTCTCAATCTTCTCCTAACCAATCTATTCTTCTTTCAGGTGTTTCAACTTTTAGAATTTTATCTTGCAGTTCATTTCTACGATATCTTTCCTAGCAATTGCACCCCCACCCCCCACCCTGCATTGCTCTTTATTGTTTCTTTAGAACTCTTATTGGTTCTATTGTTGCTGGTCTGAAGTGGGAGTGATGGACTTTTGGCAGTTAGGTATGGCTCTCAGTTCTCCACATGGAGTAGACCAGAGATATCAAAACCAAATAGAAATGGATCTCTGTGACTACATATTGTCTTAGAAAACCACAAGTTAACATTATCCATGTTGCATTGCTGCTTTACTTTTTTTTTGTTAAACATTTTCCAATTACATTTTAATCTTGTTTGGACAGCATTCAGGAAGTTTGTAGGCTGGCTGTGGCCAGTATTTTATACTTCTAGAGTAGAAAACTGGCAAGCCTGGCTGACAGTAGCTTCTAGGTCTTTTTGACTAAATCCTAGAAGAGATAGATATCAATCTGGGTGATAGTACACACCATGAGGTAAGGTCTTGAATAGGGCAAATGCTCAGCCAGATGGTCATCTATAGAGGAGTTCAGATCTATGGATATGGTATTCGAGCCTGGGCAGGAGTTCAGTATAGCAGTAGCAGCAGCTGACTCTGGTGGCACAGTAGCAGACCCAGCACCTAAGGACAAGAGGACTGAACACTGGAGTAGAAAGAGATCCCAGGGGACCCCCTGTCCTAACTATGGATGCAAAAATGGGTGCCATCTGGCAGCTCTGTTGCCCATCATCTGGTTCTGGGTCATAGGTCCACAGCAGATTGGAGTGGTCATAGTAACAAGAGAGCAGAGGTTCTATCTGTGTAAAAAGCAAGAAGCAAGTTCCTGAAATATAGCTGCATGCTTTGAGCCTAAGAACAGATTAAGGACCCAGTACTAACCTTTAGTCTTGCTGATAAGCCTGCAAGGAATAAACCAGGGCAGGAGAACAAAGCCAAAAAGGAACCAGCAGTTCAGTCACTCTGAACCTGCACAACCTCCCAGCAGGCAAACTATAACTGAGTCCAGCAGTAGTCTACAAAAATTCAACCACACACAAGCCAACAACCCCAAACCAGGTCAGGAATACCAGGAGGGCAGTGAACAGACCTCTTCCAGGAACACACCACTGTGGAAGCAACAAAAACTTACAGGCCCCAAAACTGAACTGTGAAACCAGAAGAACATAAAAGACAAACGATCAGGGCAGACATCATCTGAGAGATGAACAAAGCCAAATGCAACATAAAGTCTAAAATCAAGAAGCAGACTGGAAAAATGGGCAAACAAACAAATAAAAAGTAACAGACTATAAAAGGCTATATGGTGACAGGGAAGTGCAAGACCCAAACTCAGAAAAAAGGTAATGACTTAAAAACATCCACAGGAAAAACCTTAAAGAAAAATATATATTGGAAATAAGACAAGTTGCTGCATTTATAATTAAGGTAGGATGTTTTTTACTGTTTTCTCTTTTAGAATGCTAAAGTAATCAAGTGCCTTTGATTAAGTCTTACTAGGTGCAAAGCCTCAGGCCCACACCCTCTTGCTGATTAGGTATGAAGCCTTCGGGCCCTAAGAAGGGTATATAAACTCAGAGGTTAGCATTTTGTTTGGGGCTCTCACTGGAAGAGTGTCCTGTGATGTGACGAGATTTGACTCTGGGCAGCTGTTGTTAAGAGCAGTGCACCCCCCCACCCCACCCTGCCTGGCCTTGGGGAAAAAAAACCCAGATGTTGGTGTTTCTCTGGTAACTATGTATCTTGTCTTTTGGTTAGACAGAAATTATATTGTCTCTGTTTGTAATTTCTGTTTGTGTTCGCTCTTAAGTTCAGGGTGCTGGCTTTTCCCCCTGAACTTAAGTGAAATACACACACACACACACACACACACACACACACACACACACATACATATGTTTGATTAAAGTAAGATTGCTGACCCCTTAAAGTTGCTTTCCTTAGAAAAGCAGATCAAAGAACCCATGATAGCAGCCCTCCAGTGTGCTGGTGTTACTGGTCTTTCACTGCCACCACAGCTGCTAGCAACATTGTTGTTATAGTTGCAAGAGGAAATACAGTAATGGGGGATCTCAACTTACCCCTCTCAAACACAGATAAATCTCACTACAAAATAAACAGAAAAACAAGCTAAAGAGATGAATAGAATTTTAGAAAAGTTTGATATGGCAGACCTCTGGAGAACATGGAATGGGAATAGAAAAGAGAATACTTCTCAGGTGTGCATGTCACCTTCACAAAAATCTATTGTGTATTAGGCCATAAAATACTTACAAACAAATGCAAATTATAAAAAGCAGAAATATTAAATGCATGTTGTTCTGATTATAATTCAATTATGTACATTTGAAGCATAGATTAAAAATTAATTGGAAACTAACCTACTCCTAAAGAATGAATCAGTCAAAAAATAAATCATAGAAACAATCAATAATTTCATTAAAGATGATGACAACAATGAGTTAACCAATATTTGTGGGATGCAGTGAGAACACTACTTAGGAGAAAACATATATATCTAAATATGTAAATAAAAGAGAGAAAGAGCAAATCAATTAATTGGGCATGCAACTAAAAAAGATAACTAGAAAAAGAACTATTTGAATCAATGAACAAAGTGAAAAAAGAGACAAAAATCACCTACTACTGGTGAGAAAACCTAAATTTAACACATGCAAAAATGTAATTTTAAAATTCCACAGGTTCCACATCAATAATAATAATAATTCTATAAGAAACCAGAAACAAACCGCATACCAAAGACTCCAGTAACAATCACACAAGATTATGCAGCAAATATAAAAGAAGGAAAAGATTATAAGGTACTAAAAAGTTAAGTAAAAACTTGACCACTCAAAATAATGTCTCCTACAAAGCTGAGTTCCATCCTACAGGAGAAAAAAAATTGTTCTTTAATAGAATTGATTATCCCAAGCATTCCTGTTAAGAGAACTTCAGCTGAATAGAATCTTTTGGAGGCGAAAGAAAGAAAGAAAGAAAGAAAGAAAGAAAGAAAGAAAGAAAGAAAGAAAGAAAGAAAGAAAGAAAGAAAGAAAGAAAGGAAGAAAGGAAGGAAGACAAATTTCACAAGAGAAAGAAACTTGAGCAGTTTAAAAGGGCTAAAAAGGTCAAAGGCTTATATACTAACGGGGGAGAAGAAACTGTTTTCCTCATAGAAAGCCTTCATCTCTAAGGATCAATAATGGAGTAAAGAAAAATCTTAAACCTGAATATTTCTAAAAGTTTTTTTAAAAGGATCATCTGAAATATCATGGGATTTGAATAGTGGAGGAAGGGGTAGGAAGTTATTGTTTTTCAAAGTTTTAGTGCCAAAGAACAAGAATGGAGATGGAGTTGAGCAAAGTAGGGACATCCCAGGCTTCCTTTTTCTCTAAAAGAAGCAAAAGACAGTTGAAGGGGGAGACTATAATGCAGAAATAAAGTGAATAGGGAAATTGACTGGGAAAGGGTCAAGTAGGGGGGTTTAAAAGGACAGGAGGGTTAGGACAGGAGTAGTCACAAACAAAAAGGATCTTAATAGAATATTAGAAAAATTAGATTTGAGAGGCCTTTGTGTTCTCTGAATAGGAATCATAATGAATTTGCATATTTTTTACTTTGGTACATTTACACATTTGACGCTATACTAAGGATAAAGAACACATAAATAAATGCAGGAGAGCAAAACTATTACACATACCTTTTATAGATTACACCATAATAAAAACTACAATCAGCAGGGAAAATCTAAAGGAAGACTTCATGCTTCTGAAAACCAACACCTGGGGTGGACTCTCTGTGGTACATTTATGGAAGAACATGGATGAAAGTCATTCAATAAATAAAAATAATAAATTAAATACACAATGAACAATAAATAAACATTTATTGACAAGTATGGGTGAGAGAATTCTCACATCAATGAGATCCTAAGTCCATTCTTTAGAATATAATATCATCTGTTATTTTTTTCTACTCTTTTGGTATCTTCTTTTTCCCTAAAATACCTTCTAAACAATCTGTTAATACTTTCAAAACCATGTAACCATTAGGATAAATTTTATCAATGATTTTTTAGTCCATTCTAGTCATCCTTCCTGGCTTAGTTTTCTCAATTGCCGTTTCTATTTCCTCATTTAGCATATTTGAGGCCAGAAAGGTGATAGCTTCAATGAAGAAATTGATGTTGTCTATACTGTGGAGTCCTTTGTTTAGTTAGGCCCAAATATTTCGGGTGATTATGCATCTGATGTAGGAGATAATGTCAATAATGATGAAAATAGAACATTAGAGAAATATTGACAAAGCTATTCAGTTTAAAGCTATCTGTTGTCTCCCACTACCAGATCTTCATGGCTTAGTTACTACAAGCTTTCTGCAGACATGATGCTCATACTCTTCCACTATGCTCTTCCATAAGCTTTTACAAATGAGTTTGTGTTCTAAATAAATGTGGCCCTTGGCGGTTATCTCTCTTCACTTGGCAAAGTGATCAACAGTTACTGGCCAACATATCTGGCTTCTTTATGTGTCATTGTAGCAACTATTTTATATATGGTAAACTTTTTCAGGAAAAAAGTAATGTTCAATATCAATACAGTTTCATTTTCCATGTCTTATTTTTCAGCAGTTTATTTGATTAGATCAGACTGAAACTGTGGCAATTGTATGGAATCCTTTCTTCTCATCATTCCCTGGTCTCCTAATATGATGTTGATATTTTGACCTATGCTCTAACTACTCAACAGTCTGATGAAACACAGGTAGTTGAATCTGAAATTCCTCCCACATCATTCACTAGTTGTTAGTCAACAAGTATGTATTAAGCATTTAAACTATGTGCCAAGCACTGTGCTAAGTTGTTTTCAATTGTTTGTTTGTTTGCTTTGGGGAGGTGCACAGATATAAACATAAACAAACTGACAATCCCTGCCCTCAAGATTTTACATTCTAATGGGGGAAGACAACCTATAAAAAGGAGCTGAAAAGGAAGAAAGGAGGGTAAGAGACCCATGTTGGGGTGCTGTAGTAAACTCCAAAGAATAAAGCATGGTTAGTCTGGATCTTTTCTCAAAATAGTAGTTCCAGGAAGAACTCACCAATGGAGAAGAAGGTCATAAGGACGGCAAAGGCAGTTGAGTCACGGTGGCAAAGTCCAGAGAATGAAAAGTTATTTCCAGTTTGTTAAAACAGCCATAATTTCTTCTTTTTTCCATGCTGTTTGGTTATCATCATATTTATCACTTTACAATTCACTTCTGGAAGCAATTATTAATGAGGTATGAATGCTATATATAGGGCTGCTGAATAGTCAACAAGCCT